>NC_090647.1:133724220-133836720 GCF_040937935.1 Hyperolius riggenbachi | reverse complement strand
GTTACAGGACAGAGAGGGAGAGAGAAAGATGCAAAGGGTTAATTAATTTTGCAGTTTGATTAGCCACACCCACTTTAGCACCTCCTTTACCAGCTTTACTGAAGTGCCCTCACTTTGAGCTAGAGATGAGCCTGTATTGTGTGTCTTTCTTGCACTATATAGTAAAAAGTTTTGTTTTTACTGATGGCTAACGCGGTACAACACTCTACTGCTTCTACTTGCACTATATAGCGCAGGCACTTTTCCACAGAGCTTTATGAAGTGCATTGACAGTTTCCTTAGAGGTGTTCATACTCTTTATACAAAGCTCAAATACAAAGTGGGCCAAATTTGAACACTGGGACCAAGTAGCGGGCCAACCTCAATCTCTAGTTGCCAACTCCCTCCCTTATACAGTTTCCTGGTATAAAATTCTCCCACCCCTCCTCCCCTATACAGTTCCGTGATTATTAATGCCTCCTCGCTCCCCTATACAGTTCCCTGGTGTCTAGAGGTTTACCCATCCCTCCCCCATATGGCTTCCCTGATAATCTAGGGCTTTACTTCCAATATAGCTTCCATGGTGGTCTAAAGTGAGCCAAACATAATGGACAGTTGGGAAACTACTTGAGGGCCAAATTTTATGTCTCTGTGGGCCACATTTGGCCTCAAGCTGCGGGCTGGAGTTTGACATGTATGGTGGGGGCCTATTTTGTGGAGTTGCACACTGACAAGAGATAACAGTTTTTTGGGTTTTTTTTTTTTACATTGAATGCTTTATTGACACATATTGAACAGTTTACAAAGAAGCTAAACAAATATATAGGTATTAATCACCACCTGCAAGCAAATATCGAGCTAATTTGGTTGAGGCGTCCCACTGGTAACTCTCTATTTCTACTGAAAGACCAGTGGCAACCTCTTATGTATGGTTCAGTCCTGCATACGGTAATAATAAAGGAAGCTGCAAGTGAAGGCTGTACAAGGGAGGGATTTGTAAAAACTAAAATAATAATAATAATAATAAATTACCTGGCCCCCATTTTGACCATTGCAGAACCTGTCTGCAGTGATCAGGCACAGACCAGTGTTCGGAGCTTCTGACCGTCTTTCACAAATGTGCAAACATGAGGAACAATTAAAGCAAACCTCCGCTTTTGCCAACAAAAAAATGATTTGAATGTTGTTGGCATACTGAAAGAGGTCAGTGTGATAACTGTTACTGTTTATTTTACTGCACTGCAAAGTTGGGGACCTGCCAGCTGTTCTCACATGTTCGGTATCAGTAATGCGGAAAGTAAATCGCCATATCCCAAAACATCAATTTAGATGTACAATATCACTGCTCACTCTCAATAGTTAACTTATGGAAAACACTGCAAGTATGTCTGAAACAGTACAGCTTCTTTTATACTTGTGCAGTGATCCAGACACAAACGGTGCACAGTGGGGGACATAAATGGAGCACAAAGGGGGACACAAAGGGAGCACACAGGGTGACACAAAAAGGGGACAACTAGGGGGACACAAGAGCAAACAGAAGGGGGACGCCACAGAGGAGGACATCAAGGGGGACAGAGGAGGACACAGGCGGGACAGAGGAGTAAACCACCGTGACAGAGGAGGACACCAAGGGTGACAGAGGGGGACACAAGGGGGGACAGAGGAGGACACCAGGGGGACAGAGGAGGACACCAGGGGGACAGAGGAGTAAACCAGGGAGACAGAGGAGGACATCAAGGGTGACAGAGGGAGACACAAGGGGGGGGCAGAGGAGGACACCAGGGGGACAGAGGAGGACACAGGCGGGACAGAGGAGTAAACCAGGGAGACAGAGTAGGACACCAAGGGTGACAGAGAGGGACACAATGGGGGACAGAGGAGGACACCAGGGGGAGAAAGGAGGACACCAAGGGAGACAGAGGAGGACACCAGGGGGACAGAGATCACAAGGGGGACAAAAGAGATACAAAGAACTCCCACAAGACGCCCCTGCGCCATGGATGTACCAAGTTTAGTATACAGGTACACCACTCACCTTTTTGTAAATATTTTATTGTGTCTTTTTATGGGACACCCCTGAAGAGATGATACTTTGAAACGATGTAGTGTACAGTTTGGATAACAGTTTAAATTTACTGACCCATAAAAATAACTCAACACACAGCCATTGAATGACAACTGGCTGAAACTAAATGCAGACAAAACTGAAGTCCTTCTGATCGGAGGGCAGAGCATGACAACAAAACAACTTAACTTGCAGTCTTCACCACTGGGAATAGGAGGCACGGATCTACGCAGCTCTGATCATGTGCGTAGCCTGGGAGTTCTAATTGATGGGGATTTAAACTTCAGAACTCACATCTCTGCTGTGGTGAAATCCCCCCAGAAGATCTACCAACTTTAGTTCATGCCTTCATTACCTCCCGACTGGACTACTGCAATGCTCTCTGCACTGGCCTTCCAAAAAAGGACTTATACTGCCTACAGCTGATACAGAATACTGCTGCCAGACTGCTAACCAACCAACCCCATCACTGCCACATAACGCCAGTCCTGCACTCCCTTCACTGGCTACCTATAGAATGGAGGGTTCTATTCAAGATCGGCCTACTTACATTTAAATCACTGAATAATCTGGGCCCTGGATACATGAAAGAAATGTTGCAGCTGCGTAGCAATCCCCGCATTCTCAGATCCACAGGTTCTAATAATCTAGTCATACCCAGAGTCCACTTGGAAACTGTTGGTCCCAGAGCCTTCTGTCATGCTGCCCCTACGTTTTGAAACTCCTTACCTCAACAGATCAGGACAGCGCCATCTCTAGAGGTGTTTAAATCTAGACTGAAAACTCACTTGTTCAGTTTGGCATTTGCAGAAATATAACTTTTGTTATGTGAATACTTCATCCTACTACCAAATACTGAATCTGAGAGAGCCTAAGCGCTTTGAGTCCTATTGGAGAATAGTGCTATAGAAATGTTATTGTATTATTGTATTGTATTATTAAAGGACACCTGACATAAAACAAAAACAAGCATCTATGCTTATCTCAGGTCACAAAAAATATGAGACACTTGTTATGGGTGTGAAAATCATGATGGCCTTACTTGTTTTATGATTCCTGTGAGATGGGTGCCAAGGCCGTGGAGGGCACCAAGCGGAGGCAAGGGAAGGGGTGTGACCATTGGGGGGGCCATCACAGTTTCACTGGGGGGGGGGCATACACCACTGAATGCATGTGTAAGCTGTTATTATTACAGCAGCACTGTAGTCACTGTACTAGTAAGAGCTAAACTAAAGACCTCTTTAGCATTTACCACCAGAAAGTCACACCTTTCTATGCTCTTATTTTATTGAAAAGGATTTCCTGTATGAAACAATCTTTCCTGGTATCTGTTTATTGCAAATAATTGTTCTGTACCTCATAACATTATTCTACAAGCCAATTCTACAGTATATCATGATAACCTCGTTCCTTATTTACATACACACGCAAATCGGAGTATTTATTTTGGATGCTGGAAGTTACACATGTTAGAGATGATACACGTCTGATCAGGGAACACTGTTGTTCTGACAGGAGGTGGTAGAAGTTTGTGGTAGAAACAGCTTGTCGTCTTCCTGGTATATAGCTGTATAGCTGTGAAGATGTCACCTCGCTTTCAACCTCAAAATGTGCTGCCAAATAGGGCAGGTTCTAGACTTCTTGCTGCCTGAAGCAAACTTTTGAGGATGCGCTCCCCCCCCCCCCCCCCACCACCACCACCTTAGAGAGAAACAATGCCCTGCATATACATATATATATATATATATATATATATATATATATATATATATATATATATATATATATATACTGTATATCTACTCGGATATTTTGTGTATGTATGTGTGTATGTATGTATGTATGTACTGTATGTATGTATGTGCCGTGATCACTCGAAAATGCCTCGACCGATTTCGTCGAAACTTGGTATACAGATCCCTTACTACCTGTGATGATATGTTCTGGGGGTCTCGCGGCCCCCCTGCACACCTGGGCGGAGCTACAAACAGCAAATCAGATTTCACCCATTCATGTCAATGGAAAAAATGTAAAAGGCTGCCATTCTCACAGTAATCAAGTCAGAGTCCCCGCACTTGGCACAGTTGGTCACTTGGTGACCTAGGTTACCAATCCAGGAAAAGGGGGCAGAGCATAAAACAGCCAATCAAATTTCAGCCATTCATTTTAAATGGGAAAATGTAAACTGCCGCCTTGCTTACACTGTTAATCGCAGGGCTCTCAAACGTGCCACACTTTGTCACTGGGTGAATGAGATTAAGATTCAGGAAAGTGGGTGGAGCCTACAACAGCCAATCAAAATGCACCTATTGATTTTCAAGGGGAATATTGAAACTGCTGCCGTTCTTGCACTGTTAATGGCAGAGGCTTTAAACTTGCTAGTCAGTCACTAGGTGACTGGGGTCCAAATTCACCAAAGGGGCGGGGCCAAAAACATCCAATCAGATTTCCTTGGTGGATAAACTGCTTCCATTCACACATTTTTGATGTCAGGAACCTGAAAGCTCACAAACTTGGTCATTGACTGTGTGTCAAGGCTACAAAAAGTGCTATGAATTGCAGCCATTCTTACACGGTTAATGGCAGGGTTCTCAAACTTTGCACAGTTGGTCACTGGGTGACTGGAATTAATATTCAGAAAACTGGGTGGAGCCTACAAAAGCCAATCAAAATTCACCTATTGATTTTCAAGGGGAATATTTAAATTGCTGTCATTCTTACACTGTTAATAGCAGATGCCTTAAACCTGCTACAGTTGGTCACTGGGTGATTGGGGTTCAAATTCTGGAAAGGGGCGGAGCCACAAACAGCCAATCTGATTTGTTTAATTTAAATGGGAAGATACAAATTATTGATATCAAGGACCCCAAAGCTCATAAACTTGGTCATTGAGTGACTGTAAGTCAAGGTTAGAAAAAGTGGGCCGAGCCTACGACTACATTTATTCCATGAAAAAATATAAACTTGCACAGTTGGTTACTGGGTGACCTGGATTAATATTCAGGAAAGTAGGTGGAGCCTACAACATCCAATCAAAATTCACCTATTGATTTTCAAGAGGACTATTTAAACTGCTGCCATTCTTACACTCTTAATGGCAGAGGCCTCAAACCTGGTTCAGTCGGTCATTGGGTGACTGGGGTTCACATTCTGAAAAGGGGCGGAGCCACACACAGTCAATCAGATTTGTTTCATTTCAGTGGGAAAATTTAAATTATTGATGCCAAAGACCACACAGCTCACAAACTTGGTCACTGAGTGACTGTCTGTCAAGGTTAGAAAAAGTGGGCAGAGCCAACAACTACCTTTTTTACATAAGAAAATATAAACTGCAGCCATTCTTACACTGTTAATGGCAGGGTTCTCAAACTTTGCACAGTTGGCCACTAGGTGACTGGGATTAATATTCAAAAAGTGGGCGGAGCCTACAAGAGCCAATCAAAATTCACCTATTGATTTTCAAGGGGAATATTTAAATTCCTGCCATTCTTACTCTGTTAATGGCAGAGCTCTCAAACCTGGTACAGTTGGTCATTGGGTGACTACAATTCAAATTCAAAAAAGGGGCGTTGAAAATCAATAAAAATTATTGAAACAAAAAAAGGGGGCGGAGACACCAGCAGCAAATCAGATTTTATTTTATTTCAATGGGAAAATTAAATGATTAATGCCAAGGACCACAAAGCTCATAGACTTGGTCATTGAGTGACTCTGTGTCAAGGTTACAAAAGAGGATGGAGCCAAAAACAAATTTCACTGGGAAAAAGTAAATTGTAGCCATTCTTACTCTGTTAATGGCAGGGTTTTTCAACTTTGCACAGTTGGTCACTGAGTGACTGGAATTAATATTCAGAAAAGTCGGTGGATCCTAAAAAAATCAAAATTCACCTATTAATTTTCAGGGGAATATTTAAATTGCTCCCATTCTTGCACTGTTAACGGCAAAGGCGTCAAGCCTGGTACAGTTGGTCATTGGGTGACTGGGGTTCAAATTCATAAAAGGGGTGGAGCCACAAACCGCCAAACAGATCCACAGCAAATGGCAATTGGGGTGCAGCATTCCAGATGCATGGTAACATTTAACATCACACTTTAGTGTAACTCCTATGTGACGGTCACAGTGCATGCAGTGCATGCAGTGCATTCCGCCAAACAGGCGTGTTAACCATTACAGTGAAGCATACTTTATATTGACTATATACTTCACTGCATGCAACCAATGAGTGGATAACGTGCAGCAATGACTTTTCCATTCTGTAGCGTTTCTGCTATTACAGGTAATTGTTCTGTGATTGCCGCCTTGAGCATATGGTTCTAATTGTCTTATACAAAAACCAGCCCTGATGCAGAATGCCTGTGTTGGAAAGGCTAATATGAGGTCACCTGAAGAATATTACTAAAGTCCCTCACTGCATGTGCTGCATGAGTCCTAAGGAAGAAATGGGTCTTTTCTCACCTATACAGTTCCCTGGTGTCTAGTGGTCTCCCCTTGCACCTTAACCAGTTCCCTGGAGTCTAGGGACCCCTCCCTCCACTATATAGTTCCCTACTGTCTATTGCTTTCTCCCCTCCCTACCTCCCCCATATGGCTCCCTAGGTGATCTAGGGCTTCACTGGCAATATAGTTCCATTGGTAGTCTGCAGTTGGCCCAATATAATGCAAAGCAGAGAAAACACTTGTGGACCCAATTTGATGGTTCTGTGGGCCAGATTTGGTCCACCGGCTGGAGTTTGACATGTATGTGCTACATGGATAGTAACAAGCTCTGCCAATAAACGTCTTTGTGCTTGGAGCTGGGCTTTCACAACATGGATATTTAGAGTTCAAAATGTGCTGATAAATAAGTTAATTCTCTTTCCACATAAAACTGTCATGAATAGTGTGTTGATGTTTTTTCTCACATAACTTTTATTGTAGTTAAGAGCCGACATGTGAATCGCTATCAGATAATGTGCAGGTACATCCTAGAACGGCCTCCTCCTCAGCATGATAGATACTGATAGACCTTACTGCACAATGTTAGCATACCTGGCCCTCCTACAGTCATCTCACCTCAGCTATCAGCCTCACATACCTTTATTTGTAATGGATGAATACACAGAGATCTGAACTATGCTCATGGAATCAAGCATAGGAAAACTGTGGTGATTTATGGCAAGGGAGTTTCTCTGTTCAAACAATATCAAAGCTGAGCTCTAGGCTGGCACAACAAATACCATCTATTCCAGCTATGTACCCATGAAAGATCTTATTTTATACAGCTAATATAAATACCTCCTGGGCTTACATGAAAAAAGGCACCTGGAAATAAGGACCCAGGTTTTGCCGCCTAGTAGAATCTCACTAAAATTACTACTGAATTTCCATAGTAAGTTATCGGTAATATTTACAGATATTTTACTGTGGGTAAACCTAACCCTACTCTCACACATAACGCTCCCTTTACCGATGCCTAACCCTAAGACCCCCCTGGTGGTGCCTAACCCTAAAACCCCGTGGTGGTGCCTCACCCTAGACCCCCCTGGTGGTGCCTAACCCTAACCCCTGCGCCCACTGCCCCCCCCCCCCCCCCCCCCCGATGGCGCCTAACACTAAACCCCCCAAAAGCTTTCCTGAACCCCTTCCAAAAAGCAATGCGGCAATCAAGATACATTTTGGCACCTGGAGGTGCCCAATTAGCGGTAGTGATATGAAATAGTCCCAGGCACCAGGGGGGTTGTGGAAATGCTGATAGCGACATTGCATTGGGGAAATGCAAATATCAGCATTGCATTTCAGAAACGCAATGCTACTATTTGCATTTGTGCAAGTCTCAGCGCCGATATTTCAAATCACTACCGCTAATCAGCGCCTCCAGTCATGATTGCAGCATATTGCGGCTGTTATAACAGCCAATAGTGGTCGGTGCCGTGTGCCCAAATTTCTTTTCTTTGGTGCTATTAGGGGTTTATTAATAGGTGCCTATGGTGGCGCTATTTTTTCCGAAAGGGTTCCTGCACCCTTTTTCTCTGCTTTGACCTCCTAGATCTTTAGGTCTAGAACCAGCGGGCGGTTCAGCGGTAGTACCCTTGTGGTACTTCCGCCCTTTCTCTGACCTCACGTCCTCTGCATACGAGGGTACGCGTCACGTGTACCCTCGTATGCGTCATCACGCAGAGGACGTGAGGTCAGAGAAAGGGCGGAAGTACCACAAGGGTACTACCGCTGAACCGCCCGCTGCCCGGCCTCCCTCAACGCGTCACTCTCCGGACTCCTCCTCCTCACTCACTTCACAGTGCCACTGCCAGCCACTACCACCGGTACTATTTTACTTTCCTTAAACTTTTGTATGGGGAAGCGGGCAGAGGGGGGAGCGCTAGCGGAGGGGGTGGGGGGAATTTCCGACCCCCCCCCCCGCGATCGGGGCATGCTCCCCCCTTACGCCTGCGACCCCATAGGGGGGCCGTATTCGGCCAGGCATTGAGCCGTTCGGGCAAACCCGAACAGTTTGGCCGAACACCACCAGGTGTTCGGCCGAACTCGAACATCACCCGAACAGGGTGATGTTCTGCAGAACCCGAACAGTGGCGAACACTGTTCGCCCAACACTACTCTGTGCCCCAATAGCATAATTAAATCCCACCTCGGGTTCTCTTTAAGTCTGCCCACCTAGACATACCAAACCGCACCCCTTTCACATGATTGAAAACCTAGATAGCAATATTATGTGGTAAAATTCCTGTGCTTCATCTGCATGCTTACTCTCAGAAGTCTCTTTGAACCACAGCAGTGAATTATAAAATGTTCCTTTCCAGCAGTAATGAATAACTCTGTAAATGCAGAAATTAATTCTACCGCCCTGTTCAATATACCACGTGTTCCTTTAACCACTTAAGCCCACAGGGTTATTCCTCCCTTGTGAAATTAGCTAGGGCAGAATGTCCTCAAGTGTAATATTAACATTGGTTGAGTTCTAAAGCCGCAGAATGCAACCAATGATAATATTAGAATGCAACCAATGACAATATTCCACTTGAGGACACTCTGCCCCTAGCTAACAAGGGAGAAGGGGAGACAGCCTGGATCCTGAAGTGAGACTAGGGTGGATGAAAGGAGGAGATCATTGGCAGAGCATGTAGGATGGTATATGGAAATGTAGTATAGTAATCTATAGCTGCTGCCACAGGGACAAGCGCATGTGTTTGGCATGTGTATAATTTAGGGTTCTGTAAAGCTATTTAATTCCCTCTAATACAATTTCCACCCCAAGTGTTGGAATTGATTACGTAGCTTTATGAAACTGTTGGAGTTTTAGAAAGTACGACTTCTCTTCTGCTGAAGAGCTAGTGGAGCCCTATACCAATTATGTAATCATCTCGCCTGTGGAGATCGACCCCCATGAGGAGATCAACTAGTCTAAAACCTATCAGACCTTTACTGCCTACTCAGGGCTGGATTTACCACAAGGCACTGTAGGCACATGCCTACAGGCGCCTGGTGATGGAAAGGCGCCCCACTCCCCTCCCCGAGTGCCTCTCTCCCTCCTTCCTTATGCAGAGTCCCGATGAGTGTAAATGAGAGGTTACTTACCCTGCTCTAGGCATTGCATTTTGCGAGATCTCCCTTCAGTCAGGGGCACCTCTAGCTACTTAATACTGATGTTCCTCTAGCTACCTAATACTTAGGGGCACCTCTAGTTACTTATTACTCTGGCTACCTAATACTAAGGGACACCTGTAGCTATGATGGGCAAGAGAAGTAAGGGAGAAGTGACAGCTGGGACAGCCAGCACACTTACAGTGCAGTTTGGTGGCGGTTTGTAGGTTCATGGAGGGCAGAGTTTAGGGTGCCAGGACATCTGTGTTTATGGGCTCCTGTGAGGTTGTAAGGCTGTACAACGCTGCGATCTAAGGCAGCGCTTTACTGGGGTGACACGGCTGTCCCACTGGGGGACACAGAAGTGATCAGCGGTGATAGGCTGAAGCCTATCACAGCCGCTCATTGTGATAGGCTGACAGGGGGAAGGAAGGAGGGTGGAAAAAACAATTTAAAAAAAAACAGGCATTTCTATAAATGTGGCGGGGTGAATCACTTGTGTGCTGCGTTGTGCGGCCCTGTAGCAAGGCCTTACAGCTGCAGTGGCCCAATTTATGAAAAAAGGCCTGGTCACTAGGGGGGTTTAACACTGCAGTCCTCCAGTAGTTAAAGGGATCCTGAGCAGTGGCCTAAAATGAAAATCGAGACTTACCTGGGGGCTTTCTCCAGCCCCCCATAACCTGCGAGGTTTGCCGGCCTCCTCTTTCTCCTTTCCATGATGCCACTGGCGGCTCCGGTAATCCGACGTGCTCCGTCATCATGGCGGTCGCCAATAAGAGTCCTGCGCAAGCAAGCACTGACCGGCATGAAGACATGCAGGGTAAGCCCCGATTTTCATTTTAGGCCACTGCCCGGGTCCCTTTAAGAGGACTGAGAACCCTCCCAGACAGAAACTTCATATTTGTAATCTGCTTTTTTCCCTCAAGTATGCTACACTTACCTTAATGTGGTGGTGGAGGAGTTTCTTGATAGAATACTGGAAAATTGTACATACACTTTCATTTTTAGTTTTCCTTTTAATAATATTGAATGACACCAGTTACAACACAGTCATACTGAGAACTGGTCATAAGAGCACCGAGACCAGCAGATAGATAGTTCATTTACATTGCTCATAGCAGCATGCCAGCATAAAAGACCCTTCTTTTTGTGAATGCCCCCTGGCTAGCGATGTGCTAACAGGAGAGCCCTTTACAAGCCCATTATAAATAGCCCTGATGCTGAGCTGTTCCCATTGCTTTGCACTTGTGGTGGAGAGTCTGGCAATAACTATGCTATGAGAGCATCTCTGAGCAGAATCCAGAAGACTGAAGCCTTTGTCACGCCTGACTAGATATGACATTCTAATGCACAGCTGTGGTGGCCTTGAGGGTAGGAGATACAAGTGAGAAAAGAGCTGCTGTAGAGCAATGCACAATGATATTTTCATGAAATGTGTTTGAACTTCACATCATGCTTGGAAGGGGGAGACAGTCCAATATAGTGCATGGCCTAGACAACAGTACTTTACTATTGACCTCTCCTGGGACAAGAAGGTCAGAAGAATATGATGGCACACTGCATCTGATTCAAACATGTAAGTATATATAGCTATACAGAAATAGCTTGCTCTATCTATCTATCTATCTATCTATCTATCTATCTATCTATCTATCTTTCTATCTATATATATATCTGCTGCCCGCTACTTACAAACAGGTTCAGTTCTGTGAGATTGTTTGTAAGTTGAGTCATGTGTTACACATGCTGTTATATGTGGACAAATTATTTACCTTCAGAGGATTCTGCATACAAGTATACAGCATAAGCAATGTTTTCGATTGTTTTCAATGTGCTTTAAAGTGTATCCGAGGCGACATGTGACATGATGAGATAAACGTTTATGTTCTGTGAAAAAAAAAAAGTATTAATAACCAGGCTGTTTTACTTGTTTTATTTTGCTGCCTGAAAGCGTTAATTTTTCGACATGGAAGTGACAGCTTCTGTCTTGTCGGTACCTTGTCGGGAATAAAGTAAACCTCACTGATAAGCTAGTTACAGCCATAAAAGTTTTCCTGGTAGAATACAACTTCTGAGAGCAGAAAAAGGTCAATAGTTCATGTATTTTCAATTTGGGACAATTAATAGGCGGCCATTGAGCAGGGACAACAAAATATTCAATCTACTTTGTAAATGTTTAAGTTTTTAATAAAACCATGGGATAGCTAAAAAAGTCATTTTTTAGGAGTGAGGATAAATACTATCGTTTATCCGGCCAGTTTAATTTTTTTTACCTTGGGTTCACTTTAAGATGATTAAAACAGTTTATACAATATTGTAACATATAACACCAAACAATATCTAATAAAACAGTTCATATATAGTACTTTGTAATTCCAGTGGTTTGTAAATAAGAGTCATCTGTATACTGTATCTGTCTTATCTGTCTAGGAAGTGATAATAGGTAGATGTTTGTATTCTAATCTGTTCTATTTGAATTAAAAACTTTTCCTGCTTCCTAAAATGTTACCAACAGTCCCCTACCTCCCAGGAGGTGATAGAATAGAAATGAAAGTGTCCCCAAATATTATAATCACATGATCGCAGCCACATTTTTTCAGCTCTGCCTGCCATAGAAGTTCCTGTCCCATCCAGGGCCCTGACTGTCTAAATTAGTGAAAAGAGCAGAAAGGGATTATTTTTGCAGGATTCGGTGTGACTGTAAGCAAAGAAAAGCCCACTCATTGTAGGAGATTCCTGAATGAATCCAATATCTGATATAATACACTGGCAGTTCCCAACCATGCTACAGTATATTCTTTGTGAGGAGGGGGGGGGGGGATGTTTGATGTTAAACAGATGACACTACTTTGAGGTCAAAAGCAAATAAAATTGGCCAATAAAGAGCATGGAAACAGGTCTTTATTATAATTTTATGCCTGACTGTAAAGGTGGCCACACACCATACAATTAAAAGATCCAATTTTACACCAATTCGATAATGACAATTGTTTTTTTTTTTTTTTTCATTTGTTTGAGAAATCTGATTGAATTTCCCATTTTTATTTGATAAAAGATCGGGAGTGTTGGATTTTTCCAATCAATTTTTGTATTGTATGGTACATAATTGTATGGTGTGTGGACGGTAGGTTGTCAATTACTTGATGTACAGACCCAAGCAATTTTTTGTGAGTTTTCAATCATTTTTTTCAAAACTGGGGGGAAATTGAACATACAGGTGTGTTTGGTACACTGATCAGATTTTTGAAATGTTACAAGCAGTCAGAAAAATTGATTGCAATTCCTAAATTGAAAAGGTATTTGAAAAATTGTATGGTGTGTGTGGCCACCTTAATTCTGCTTTAAAGTGTACCAGAGAGAAACCATATTAAAAGATTTATACATACCTAGAGCTTTCTCCAGCCCCATCTGCACGGATCGCTCCCACACCGCCGTCCTCAGTCTTCTCCCTCTTCTGTACCGGATCCCATAACTTCGGCCAGTCCACGCCAGTCTGAGCAAGCGCATTGCGCTCTCTATGTCTCTCTCTGGTGGAGAATAGTACTGTGCAAGCCACCGGAGAGAGACAGAGAGAGCCCTCTGTGCTTGTGCAGACTGGCTTCGACTGGATGAAGTTATGGGACCCGGTACAGAAGAGGGAGAAGACCAAGGACGATGGCATGGGAGCGATCCATACGGATGGGGCTGGAGGAAGCCCCAGGTATGTAAAAATCTTTTGATATTGTTTCTCTCTGGTTTTCTTTAAAGACTCAATAATTTTTTGTGCATAGAATGCTAGTATAAAAAGAGAGGCGTTTGAAGTTCCTGATTTGAGTCAGTGTTGCCACATCTAAAAGCCACCTCCACAACACAGAAATTACACAGAGGCAGACACTCTCTTCATTCATATCATGTTTTAAAATGATTCCTTTTAAGTCATTGCACTAGGAATCTACAGAAAGCAAGGGTGACATTTATATGCATGTTATAATACTTTCCTTTCAGATGTTAGTTGCATACTCACATATTGAAAAGAATCGTTGATTCTCTGGGATTTGTAACCTGCAGCGCTACAATCAGTACTCCGCTGACAGTGCGGCCACTAATCTGCAAAATAGGCCGTATCTGGAGTTTTTGCAATAACAACACCGATAATGAAATGTTGCAGTGGAAAGTCCTTTCAAAAATGTTTGAATGCCATTTAGCATAGCTCATTGTAAAAGCCACTAAAGGTAGGCTATTTTCATTTGTTAATATGGTTCATCATAATAATGCTAATGGCAGTATAGTAACGATTGGTGTCAGCACGCAGAGAGAATCTGATTATTGGCGATCTGCAGTATCATTAAGAATACAGATATATACCCGATTATTGATGATCTGCAGAATCACCGATAATACAGATATATTACTAACCTCTGGACACCTATATAGTGTGAGTGTTTGGTGCAACAGTAATAACTTTGAGTGAGGACCACCCGAGGAGCAGGTGGTCCTTGGCAGTATGAGAAATACTTCCCTTTGGAAGTGCAGCAGCCTGAGACCTCCAAGGGGCGGAGTCTCAGGCTGGATAGCAAGAAGACCCGG
Organism: Hyperolius riggenbachi; assembly: GCF_040937935.1. NCBI lineage: Eukaryota > Metazoa > Chordata > Amphibia > Anura > Hyperoliidae > Hyperolius > Hyperolius riggenbachi. The sequence continues at coordinate 133,822,531 of NC_090647.1, read as the reverse complement.
TGACTAGTGACCCCTGGAAGATGGGCGTCACAAGCAGGTCTGAAGAATAACACAAATGATAACACAGTTCCCTAGTCTTGGGTGCGAGGTCCGTGGTCTCAGCACCCTGGAACTAGTCTGGAGTATAACACAAATAATAATACAGTTCCCTAGTCTTGGGTGCGAGGTCCGTGGTCTCAGCACCCTGGAACTAGTCTGGAGTATAACACAAATGATAATACAGTTCCCTAGTCTTGGGTGCGAGGTCCGTGGTCTCAGCACCCTGGAACTAGTCTGGAATATAACAAAGACAATACAGTTCCCTAGTCTTGGGTGTGAGGTCCTTGGTCTCTACACCCTGGAACTAGTCTGAATAATAACACAATAATAAACAGAAGTAATCTGGCTCAGTGTGAATTCCCAGGTCCTCCTGGTTCTAACACACTGTAGGATCTGACTATGGTCTGAATGCTTCCACGTAAGTGTTCGCAATGGCAGACAACCAGCAACTGGCAAGCAAGCTATATATATAGTTGCAGGACTCTGCCGCCCCGCCCGAGCCACTCAGCCAATCAGGAGTCCAGCAGGAATCAGCTGATCGTCCTGATCAGCTGATCCATCTCCTGCTGGCATAAAGGTCCTGACTTCTGGCTCGCGCGCGTAGTTCTCCATCCAGGTGCACTAACAGACCCAGCCACACCAGACACACGCTGCTGCGTGCAAACCGCCGCGTTGGACGCGGAAACAACCGCCTTCCTGCCAGTACATGCGGCGGTTTTTCCGCGATCTATCATAGTATCAGACACATGCTGCTGCGTACAAACCGCCGCGCTGGACGCGGAGCCAGCCGCCTTGCTATCAATACACGCGGCGGCTTTTCCGCGTTTTCTCACAATAGTATAGTGTTGCCTGTACACAAAGGCAGCAGTAATAATCCAGTCTACAAAGAACGTACTATACACAGATATCCTAAAGCCTATTGCCACAATTTGAGTACCATGTTTAAAGGGAGTCTGAAGTCATTAAACAAACAAACAGATACTTACCTAAGGAGAGGGAAGGCTCTGGGTCCTATAGAGCCTTCCTGTTACGCTCCTCCTCCCGTCATCCCACCGCTGGCTTCCCTGTTAGCAGTCTCCCACACATGAGTTAGAGACTGCTCTCTGCCCCTGCGGTAGGCTACAGAAGTCTTCAGGAGCCCAAGTGCTCCCAAAGACGGGTTGCTCCGTACTACACATGCACGAGCACGCTCTCTCGCGCACAGTATGGAGCCGCCAGTCTTCAGGAGCTCCCGAAGACTTCCAAAGCTTCCCGCGGCTGGAGATTTGAACTGATCAGCCTGCTGTGGACCGAGAGGACAAGAAGAGTGATGGGAAGGCTCTATAGGACAGAGAGCTTTCCCTCTCCTTAGGAAAGTATTTGTTTTTTGTTAGAAATCGCTTCAGACTCACTTAAAGTTCACTATAAATGTTTCAGCTAGTACTGTTCACAAAGTTTCATAAAAAGGTAGTGATTACTTGGCTAAAAAGAGCACAGATTCAACAGTTTCCCATAACGTGTAACTGTACTTCTAGTTTACCTTTGAATGGAACCCAGTGTGAGAGACATATGGGAGCTGGCATATTTCTTTCCTTTTAAACAATGCACATTACCTGGCTATCCTGTTGATCCACTGCCTCTTAGAATTTTACCCATATACCCTGATATGCAGATCAGATGCTTCTGACTAATGTGTGACTGAATTAGCTGCATTCTTGCTTCAAGTGTTTGATTTAGATACTACTGACCATAAAGATTAGCAGAACTGCCAGGCAACTGGTTGTTTAAAAGGAAATAAATGTGGCAGCCTTCACATGTCTCCCACCAGGGGTTCTCTTTAAAGTACAGTTTTCACTAGAACCCAAATTTTCAAGTAGTGAATAGAAAACCAACTTACTGTTTATACTTGAGTATAAGTCAAGTTTTTGGGACCAAAGAAGTGGTCTAAAAGTGGGTGTCTCGGCTTATACTTGAGTCACTAAAAGGCTGTGCCGACACCCCCCCCCCTCCCCCGCAGTATATGTAGATGACACCCCCTCCCTCCCTGAGTGTACCCCGCGACCAGCTTATACATTGCTTTCTAACCATTGGTTGTGCTCCCCCCCCCCTGCCAGAGCAGTATGTGTAGTTGATACACCCCCTCCCCCATGCCCCACCTTGCTTCTGCAGAGCAAAGTGTTCGCTCACAGTCACCTTAACCTTGTCTGTCCTAGTCTCACTTGTTGACAGTAGTTTTGTCCCCTTCTCAAAGGACAAAACTGTTATCTATTTTGTGCAAACTTTGACCTGAAGAAGATTTTTGTACATATACTAGATGCCACCTCTGTTGAGAATCTCGCTTGTGTATGGTGACCCTAAGCCCTTTCCGATGCATCCGCTAGAGATATCAAGACTGGCGGGTCATGTCTTTAGTGTCTGCATCCCTTAAGCACTTTGAGTCCAACAGGAGAAAAGCGCTATACAAATGGTGGAATTATTATTAAACTATAAAAAGTTCATGGTAATGGTTGGTGAATAAGGGGTGGCACAGCTATTCAACCATCTATGGCATCTTTAATTATTGGTAATATTTTATTTCATTGCTCATTTTAACTCATTTCATTTCATGTCTTAAATACGGCAGCCCACATTGTTGTAGCCACTCAAGATAACAGCAGAAGGCATCCAACTTAATATTTTCTTCCGTTAGCGTTGCCCACTGAGCAGCAATCTAGGACACTGCTCTAGCTGACTAAGTGGTAATACAAACTGATTTGTTTCCTGCTGACTAAACATCTTTGTGGTTTATTTCTCAGATGTTTAGACATTACCTGAGTTTGTACAGAAGATAATATTCTTCTTCCAGTAGTAAGTAGAGATAACAATAACATTTGTCAGCAGTGTTCTCCAACCAACACAAGCAACTCTACCGAAGAGATGTGATTAAACTGATTTGGTGGATCAAACCATCTTACGTAATCTTAAAGTCAAATTTCACACAACTTTTGTTAATTTTGGTTAGGTCTGTACAGGGAAGATTACTCTGATCTGTAGTCATGTGAAAGGCAGAGCTGTACTATTTGACGAGTGTGTCTCAATGTCTATGTAGTCTGTAGTCAACTGGAAAGGCTCCTAGGCTAGATCCCTAAAAGATAACAAAGGCAAATGCTGTGGGCCTGGAAGATGTCCAGAGGGTAGCAAGAAATTTGAGCGCTCAGATTGCTTTAGATTGTGAGCTCACAAGGGCAGCTCTCTCTCCCCCTTTTTTGTATTGGAATTTGTTATACATTTTATTTACCATTTTATTTTTGTCACGGTAATTACCAATTCTGTATTTTGTACCGATTTTGTATTTTGTACCAGTTCTGTATTTTGTATATTGGTGTACACTATTGTCTGTATTATTTTGTACCCCATGTTTGTTTCTTACTTTATACAGCGCCATGGGATATGTTGGCGCTTTATAAACCAATAATAATAATAAAAACTTTACACCTATCCAGTTTTGAAACCCATGCTTACTAATATTTCATGGGTGTGCTCCAACACTCAAGAGAACTTGAGATGTTCTATTAAAGACACGTGCCATCAATTATCACTCACATTGTTGTTAGTTTCATAAACAAATATGAGAAGGTTTCTGTACTTAATGTTTTTATTTGACGCAATTTGTCATATTTTTAGCTTGTGAATTATAAAAGTTCTAGAAAGCTTGCTTGCACTCACAAGGCTCACTGCTTGTAATGTTTTAAAGGATTTAACAGGAAGGGTATCGGTGCTATATACTAAAGACAATAACAGCATCTGCATCTCTACTGAGCAGAGGAAATGTATCTGCACAGGACAGAAACAAGTGAAAACTGTGTCACCCTTCATAGTCACATTGCCTGACTTGTGGCTACTGCCACATCATAGTGCAAGTTCAAGGTACAGTCCCTAAAATTCATGAGATATGATCATACCAGGGTGAGCTAAGTCAGGTATATCTTAGTCCCTTTACCTACTTTGACTCTTCACCTCTAAAGCTGCTCTGCTTAGGTGGATGTCTGACTAATAGTGAAGAAAAACTACCATGATGCCTACATATACCTGCCATCATTTTCAGAACAACCACAGATCAACTTCAGACATACTTATGCAGAAATACTCTTACACACATACACACACAATTAATAATAAACTGTATATATAAAGTGCTAACATACTACGCAGAACTGTACACTAAATAGGGATTCAGGGAAGACATTACAGTAATAAAAAATGTTACATGGGCATTATAGTGTTAAAGAATGGTAGAAATATAGTGATGTAACAATGTAGGGATAAATATACCAGATGAGTCCATAGGGTTGTGGAGAAGAGCACACAGGAAGGAGGGCCCTGCCAAATAAGCTTACAATCTATCTAGGTGTGGGGGAGAAGAACATATGGGGGTTGGGGTGTATGTCCAAGGGAGGGGGTTGGATCGATGAAGACAGTGGGTAACCCCTGGTAAGCAGATGGGTCTGAAATGCCTGATAGAATGAGTTGAAGGTGGAGGCAGGCCTGATGGAGGGTGGCATAGAGAAGGGTGTGCTCTGGAGAAGTCCAGGAGCCTCGCAAGTGAGCAAGTAATGCAAGGGGTGCGCATCTGTAGCGTGTTGGAAAAGTGAAGACAGTGTGTTGGGTAGTATGGAGAATCTCTGGACAAGATCTGAGACGTATGAAGGGGAGGTATGGTGGATGGAGTTGCAGGCAGAGCAGTTTACATTTAATTATGAGGAGGGGAGCATGGAGCCAGTGAAGGGATTTGTGAATAGGGGCAGCTGAAGAGGAGTGGAGGGAGGAGTGAATGGCAGTTGTTTTCATAATAGATTGCAGGGGGCAGAGTCTTGTCTCAGGAAGCCCAGAGAGGAGGACATTGCAGTAGCTCAGATGGGAGATGACTAGAGTACAGACCATGAGTTTGGTGGTGTCAGGGGTAGGGTGGGGTACAAGTGTTGGCAACGTTGCAGAGATGGAGGTGACAGGACCTGGAGACATTCTGGATGTGACACACACACACACACACACACACACACACACACACACACACACACACACACACACACACACACACACAAGAATATTAAATAGCCAACAAAAGGCATTCTATGAAGTAGAGTAGAAAACAATTTCAGCTGTACTTCATCTTAAAAAACAAATGTCACACCCAGGGCAGTTTCTAGGCTAAATTGCACCCAGGGCGAGGGTGTAAAAATTGCGCCCCCTTCCTTCCCACCCCTGTGGACTTATGAACCCTTACTCTTTAGGGACAGTCACACAGTCACAGATCACAAGTAGATCTGCCTACTTACTAGTGACTAGCTGCTCATCCAGGAGCAAGCAGGGACCGGGAAAACACATGGGTGCCGTGCACTGACAGCCTGTAGTTCTGCTGCAGGACATCAGGTATCATTACGCGGTGGTGACGTGATGATGACTTTACGTCTGACGTAGGCAGCCTAGGAGGAGTCAAGGAAGGTGATCGTGTTGATAATCTTCTTCCATTTGACTGCACTGCACATCACCAGCTCCCTAGCGATTATGTTCTTCTGCCTGCGCCCCCCTTCTTCTACTTGCCGATCTGCACCCAGGGCGGTCGCCCTGCTCGCACTGCCCAAGAAACGGCCTTGGTCCCATCACCCCATCTTAAATGGAAAGAAACCCACCCATTTAGTCTTTATTAAACCTTTTATAAACCATGTGGGCTGGTATTGGCCAGAATGGCAGAGCCTGTTAGCGTGTTGCTCCACCCTCTGACCAATAACATCCAGTATGGCTTTCAGCATTGAGAGGTACTTAGCAAAGTAGGATTAAAAATTCCATAATCTAGCCTCCACTTTTTAAATAACTGCTAATGTATCTCCTAATTTATTGTCAAGCCTAATCTAACCTGTTACTTTCACTTAACTCTATCCAACAAGTCTATCCTTACTACAACCCTAATATATGAGAAAGTGAAAGTAGTAAGCTTAGTAATGATATGGTTTTCCCTAAGCCCCCTGCCCCCTTTCTTTCTCTTAAATTACGCCATTATTTTAACATTGCAATATGTTTTTGTTAAAATCAATGGCTAGTAACACCTCCTCCTCCTCCTGCCCAGACTGAGCTCCCATGAGCCCTTGCTACTGCCAAGGCTCTCTGAAAACCTGTGGGCGTGGTTTATTTAGTTTATAGGGAATTAGAGTATTAAAACAAAAACAAAAAAGTATTTGGCTTGAGGAATGCCCTATAAACAATAGGAAAGGAACACAGTTGTGCAATGAGTAAAAGTTCACCTCGGATCCATTTTAAATGCAAACATTTCATTGATATGCTTGTATAGAAGTTTGTAACATACATACATGAATTATATAAATACAATAGTAGTGCTCAACGCTGGCTTGTATACATTTGTGGTAAGGTAACTGGACCACAATCACCCTTCCCAATAGCTGCACAGGTGGCCACAACTTGCTGATGAGAGTAAGGGTGTAGCTAGAGCTCATCAAGGGTGTAACTAGAGAACATACACTGTGGACATGTGCACCACAATAAGGGTATCATTGTAGACTAGCTTTATTATTTTCACACCTCATGCTGAATGCACTTGACAAGTACTGTGGTTGAATAATGGACACCACCGCCCTCATGGGAAATTCACAAAATACGCTTTACTTATCCCTGATTTAAGGTGGCAGGTTAATTTACCGAAAGGTAGTGTAACGTGATTGGTTGTTGAAGACCACAGAAGTGGTGGCAGTAAAGTCTACATTATTCCTGTGGTTGCTGAAGGGGACCATCAGGTCTGTCTTGTCTTCTGACAGCTTAGACGTGCAAAATCATCATCTGGGTAGAGCGTGCTCTGAAACCGATAACTCACTAGTATATAACTTATAACACAGAACTACAATAACTTTGATAATGTAATGTAATGACTGATTTCATGACACTGAACAGGTTGCCTGTGTAGTTAATAGTTTGCTTGTTGGGTAAGATTCTCCAAATTACAAGCTGAAAAAGAATCAAAAATTTAGTTTTGTTATAGGTGGTCTAATTTTTTTCACTATATATACTCACGTATAAGTCTAATTTTTTCAGCACAAAAAATGTGCTGAAAAGTTACCCCCTCAGCTTATATGTGAGTCAGTTAAGCAGAACGGATGGTTGAGCAGGCTTTGTTACTGGCAGGAGCGTAAGGATATTGCACTAGTGATCCTGCTCTTGCCAGCTGGCTCCTTGCTGTGTCTGTGCCCACCATCCCCTGCAACATAGTGTGCAGAGTGCGCTGCTCAAGACTACCTGTGTCCCCTGGCTTGTGGAGAGGAGCGTGCCAGCAACGTGTCAGCGGTGCAATGATCGGGGCTTCTTCCTGTGTTGCATTTGTTGTCTCATATCTATGACCCCATCTAGTGGCATCTTGAGACACAACTATCACCCTTGTAATAACATCTGGCTATGGGGAGGGGTGCTGACTTGTACTGGGGGCACATCTGGCTACTGTGGAGTGGGCTATACTGGGGAGGGGGTTCCTGGTTTCTAAGGTGGGTACATTGGTTATACGCGGATCGGCTTATATGCAAGTATATACAGTATTCTTTTTCAAAGTTGTCTGCAGAGTCATTTCTGTTTACACGACATTCTCTAAGCACTACTACGTGCAATAAAGCAGAAAACAACTGATTTCACCAAACATTTTGTGAGATGTCAATTCACTAGTGAGGTAAATTACCGACTTGTGAGGTAAATATCTCAATAAATGTCAATTCACAAAGAACATTCAGAAAAAATGTTTGTTTTTTTAGCTGACAAATTTTATTTTCATTTTATGCACCTTGGATTTGCACTTTACGTGTAGTATAATAAAAAAATGCTATGTGTATCACGTCTTTCATCCAATTTCCATGCACTGCAATAATCCATCAAATACTGAATGAAATACCATGATTCCTTAAAATACCAAATGAAATACCACATGAGGTAAAAATATTTGTGAATTATCATGCAGTTTTTCAGTAAATTACCAAACTATTACCGCATGTGTGAAAAAAAGTCTTCACTGACTTGATTGTCAAAGCATGGGATCTCCTCTGGTATGTACTAGATAGTGACAGATGGAGGCCATGAGAAGAGATCCTGTAGGTCTGGACTGGTCAGAATTGGATTCAGTAGTAAAGGTTGAGAATTTTCCTTTTTATGTGTTAACTGTTAGGTTTTTCCATGTATAAGGTTTCCTAATCTGGTTAAGCTGAGAGGTGTTCACCAGATGTATAGACATTTATCCAGCCCACGTAGTAACAGGAAACATTTAAAGTAATTGAGGAGGATTAGATTGTAGCCTATAAGCCTGTTACAAAACATACAAAACGTTGCATGCCTGCACATTTTCTGATGAAGGGGATCCTCCGTGGCCCCCCAAAAAATAGTCAATGTTCTGTGCTGACACATGCTTGAAGAATAAATGACATCAGTTAATATTGGTGGGTTAACCCAGCTTGGACTTTATTCGTTTTCTATCAGTGAAATCTCCATGGACCTCAGTGGTTATAATATGACTTGAATGATCTTGGGGCAGGAAATGAAGGACAGCAGCAGAATCTTGATGGGAGCAGTTCTCAACCTAAAAAACAACTATTGCAAAACAAAACAAAAATACATATATATAAAAGTACATTTCTCCCAAAACAAAATGCAGAATAACTTACTTTTTTTCCTATGTTGTTGTCACTTACAGTAGGTAGTGTTAATCTAACAGATCACTAATCCACAGTGCAGTTTCTAGGCTAAGATGCACCCAGGGCGAGGGTGTAAAAATTGTGCCCCCCCCCAGCCCCCCCCCCCCCCAGCCCCCCCCCCCCCCCCCCCGAGCAAGGTATGGGTGCCCGCATGTTTTGGTTAGCCAGATCTTAGTTGCACTTAGTATAGGTCCCCCCAGTATAGGTAGCCAGGCATAGGTTGCCCCCGCTATAGGTTAGCCAGGTAGGTGCCTCCAGTATAGGTAGCCAGTATAGTTGCCCCCAGTATAGGTTAGATAGGCAGGCGCCCCCGGTATAAGTTAGATAGGTAGGTGCCCCAGTACAGGTTAGCTAGGTGCGTGCCTCTAATATAGGTAGCCAGAATAGTTGCCCCCAGCACAGGTTAGATAGGTAGGTGCCATCAGTATAGGTTATTTAGGTAGGTGCCTGCAATATAGGTAGCCAGTATAGTGGCCACCTGTATAGGCTAGCTAGGTAGGTGCCCCCAATACAGGTTAAATAAGTGCCCCCAGTATAGGTTAGATAGGTAGCTGCCTCCCAGTATAGGTTAGATTATGTAGCTGCCCCCCAGTGTAGGTTAGATTAGGCAGCTGCCCCCCAGTGTAGGTTAGATAGGTAGCTGCCCCCCAGCGTAGGTTAGATTAGGTAGGTGCCCCCCCAGCGTAGGTTAGATTAGGTAGGTGCCCCCCCAGCGTAGGTTAGATTAGGTAGCTGCCCCCCCCAGTGTAGGTTAGATAGGTAGCTGCCCCCCCAGTGTAGGTTAGATAGGTAGCTGCCCCCCAGTGTAGGTTAGATAGGTACCTGCCCCCCAGTGTAGGTTAGATAGGTAGCTGCCCCCCAGTGTAGGTTAGATAGGTAGCTGCCCCCCAGTGTAGGTTAGATAGGTAGCTGCCCCCCAGTGAAGGTCAGATAGGTAGCTTCCCCCCAGTGTAGGTTAGATTAGGTAGCTGCCCCCCAGTGTAGGTTAGATTAGGTAGCTGCCCCCCAGAGTAGGTTAGATTAGGTAGGTGCCCCTCAGTGTAGGTTAGATTAGGTAGGTGCCCCCCAGTGTAGGTTAGATTAGGTAGGTGCCCCCCAGTATAGGTTAGATAGGTAGCTGCCCCCCAGTATAGGTTAGATAGGTAGCTGCCCCCCAGTATAGGTTAGATTAGGTAGGTGCCCCCAGCGTAGGTTAGATTAGGTAGGTGCCCCCAGGATAGGTTAGATAGCTAGCTGTCCCCTATAGTGGAGGGGGGAGCCGGAGCCGCGGGGAGGGCAGCCCGACCTCTCCCTCCCTCTCCCGGGCGCCCTCCGTGCTCCCCCCTCAGATGCAGAGCGTGCAGCCGGGAAGCGCTGTTTGCAACTAACCTGCCTGGCTCCAAGCGCTGCTTTCTCGCCGCTGGTCTGTCTCTTCTCTCTGCATACATGCTGATACACGCGGCTTCCGGCTAAACAGGAAGCCGCGTGTATCAGCATGTATGCAGAGAGAAGAGACAGACCAGCGGCGAGAGAGCAGCGCTTGGAGCCAGGCAGGTGAGTTGCAAACAGCGCTTCCCGGCTGCTCGCTCTGCATCTGAGGGGGGAGCACGGAGGGCGCCCGGGAGAGGAGAGGGAGGGAGAGGTCGGGCTGCCCTCCCGCGGCTCCGGCTCCCCCCTCCATTATAGCGCCCCCCTCCTAACAGCGCCCCGGGCGGCGGCACGCCCCGCACGGGGGTAGAAACGGCCCTGCTAATCCATCTCCCTATGGGGGATTCTCGGTTATGTATCCAACTGGCAACATAGGCCCCTATTCAATTAACTTTTTCTGCTGAGTTTTCTCCATGGTGATATTTTTAACACCTTGTTAATAAAGTGTTGTTAGAGCCACCTGAAAGAAAAAAATACTCAAAATGATTGATACCACTTTTTTTTGCCAACCTTTTGGTACTTTTTCAATTGTAAAGTGGTAAAAAGTTATTTCAAAGAGAAGATGAAAAAGTTTTCTACTAGGTGATATTTTCACATTATAAATAAAATTGTACAGTTAACAAGCTGACACATTGTTGCATTCCAGTTCTGGAGGTGTGTTTAGCTTACAGGGAAAACAAAGGATGATTTGCATATTCAGCAATGATGCATTGTGGGAGACATCATATGCTCACTCCAATCTGAATAATCACAAATACCTTTTGTTTTAAGAAGGCAAATTTCTTTTTTGCATAGCGTTTTAGTATGAGGGCTTTTTGGTCCTTTGTAGCCCCCTTACACATTCCTAGCAGTTCTGGTAAGTCAAAAATCTGTCAGATTTGGCAACTTTTACCACCTACTGTAAGTGACAGCAACATTGAAGAAATGTACTGTACATTTTTATATGTATGTATTTTAAATATTACAATTTTTTGTGAGAGTTGCCCTTTACCACAGGCTAAATGCTGGCACCAAGGCCAAAATGTAAGTTTTATATGTAAATATTTTATATTTTACATTTTTCGCAATAGTGGGCCCTTTAACAAACACAGAACTTATTTGTTGCTGTCTCAGTCAAAGATTTTGGATTTAATTGTGACAAATTTTAAATCAGCATTGTTTCATCTCTATGGCTCTTCCATATTTTAAATCATAAAGGGAGATGTAAAATAAAAAAAAAAAATAAGTAATATTTCCCACTGAAAATTAAATGGTTTACAGATGCATACTTTTGATTTTTCTCAAATTGTACATGAAATAGTTTTATTGTTTAAAAGGTATAAAAATATAAAGTTTTTTTTCTTTTTAAAGGATAAAATATATATTTGTATAATATAAAGCACAGTATATAAGGTGAAATAATTTACAGAGGCATAACTTAGATTTTTCATACATTGTACATGAGGTGGCTTTAGCAGAGTGTATGGCACTTTATTACAATAGTAACACAAAATACATTTTTTTGTAGAAACTGATATACACATACTAAAGCTCAGACCACATAATAACCACTTCACCACTGAGGGGTTTTACCCCCTGACCACCAGAGCAATTTTCACCTTTCAGCGCTCCTTCCATTCATTCGTCTATAACTTTATTATTACTTATCGCAATGAAATGAACTATATCTTGTTTTTTTCGCCACCAATTAGGCTTTCTTTAGGTGGGACATTATGCCAAGAATTATTTTTTTCTAAATGTGTTTTAATGGGAAAATAGGAAAAATGTGGGGAAAAAAATAATTATTTTTCAGTTTTCGGCCATTATAGTTTTTAAATAATGCATGCTACTGTAATTAAAACCCATGAAACATATTTGCCCTTTTGTCCCGGTTATAAAACCATTTAAATTATGTCCCTATCACAATGTTTGGCGCCAATATTTTATTTGGAAATAAAGGTGCATTTTTTTCAGTTTTGCGTCCATCCCTAATTACAAGCCCATAGTTTATAAAGTAACAGTGTTATACCCTCTTGACATAAATATTTAAAAAGTTCAGTCCCTAAGGTAACTATTTATGTATTTTTTTTAATTGTAAATTTTTTATTTTTTTTTTAATTACAAAAAAAAAAAATGGGGAGTGTGGGAGGTAATGAGTTAATTTTATGTGTAAAAGTCATTTATTTGTATGTGAAAAATGTGTAGGGTGTAGTTTACTATTTGGCCACAAGATGGCCACAGTAACTTTTTGTTTTAATGCGACCTCCAAGCTTCCTTCCGGAAGCTTGGAGGAAGAATAAGGAGGCTGGACACGTGAGTTTTTTCTCACAATGATCGCGCTGCCCAAGGGAGAGCAGCTGATCATTGCGGGGCTTAGATCAACGAACGGGAATGGATTTTCCCGTTCATTGATCTCTGGGCGAGCGGGCGGCGGCGTGTTTACTAGCGGCGGGCGGCGTGTTTACGAGCGGGAGTGCGGGCAGCGTCGGGAACGCGGAAAGTACGTGTTTCTCCGTCCCTGGTTTTTAAAGGATGGAAAAAGGGGCGGAGAAATACGTACGCGCGGGGGTAAAGTGGATAAACACAGTTGTGTAGAAAATGTTTTGGTATCCAGGAAATCGAGACAAACAGAAGAATATGTTCAGAGTTATATCTGAGAATTAAGTATGACACAATTTTATAGAAGAGGTTGAAGACATTTCGTTTTTTCCACACTTTTTCCTTATTCTTTCTCTAAATAGATACATGAGAGCTATCGCAAAAAAAACCCAAATAATTTAGAAAATAAAACACATAGGGCTTGATTCACAAAGCCGTGCTAACTGTTTAGCACGGGTTTGCTAAACAGTTAGCACGTGAAGTGCCGTTCGCTGACTTTTGCGCGCGCAAAGTGCTGCGATTCGCGCAATCGCGGACTTTTAAACGCACAAATTGCCGCGATCGCGCGAATCGCGGCACTTTGCGCACGCAAAAGTCCGCGAACGGCACTTCACGTGCTAACTGTTTAGCAAACCCGTGCTAAACAGTTAGCACGGCTTTGTGAATCAAGCCCATAATGTAAAATTCTCCCAGAGTAAAACGCACTATAAATTACTTTCTCCTATGTTGCTATCACTGGTTTTAGATTAGTCCATCTCCTCATAGGGGATTCTCAGTTATGCATTACAATTATCTAGTATTAATATAGCTCCAACATCGTCCGCCGCGATGTATAGAGTAGGGCCGGCACTACCATAGAGGCAAAGGGGACATTTGCCCCAGGGCCCCGACCTCTGGTGAGGTCCCCGCATCGCTGACCCTGCTCCATTCTGCCTGCTCCCCCCGCTACCCGGGGTCCTGCAGCTATAAGGGCAGCCATAAATAACTATAAGCATCGGCGGGTGAGCGGGCAGGGAGCGGCTGTACTCTGAGACACACTGTCTCCCTCTCACTCTATGACCCGGCGCGTGTTTACAAATGACGTGCCGGGTCATAGAGTGGGAGGGAGACAGCATGTCTCAGAGTACAGCCGCTGCCCGTCCGCTCAACCGCCGGGACTAATAGGTATTTATGGCTGCTTGCAGGGCCGCGGGAAGCAGAGGGGTAATAGCGTGGGGGGAAGCTTTGCACTGAGGGGCCCCAACGCTATAGTTTGCCCCAGGGCCACAGGGCCCCTTAAACCGGCCCTGGTACAGAGTATATATTGTCTTGTCACTTAACTGTCCTTCAGGTTTACAATCTAATCCCTACCATAGTCATATGTCCATCATAGTCTAGGGCCAATTTAGGGGGGAACCAATTAACTCATCTGTATGCTTTTAGCATGTGGGAGAAAGCTGGAGTGCCTGGAGGAAATCCACACACTCTGGTGACACAGGGAGATCATACAAACTATGTTCAGGTAAGAGATTGGAACCAGGGACCCAATGCTGCAAGATGATCCATTATGCCACCATGCTGCCCATTGTTTCTTTATTCACAAAAGCACTTACTGAACAGCAGTTGATCAGTCCACCTGCAAAACAGTGTGCAAACGAGTCGGGCATCTGGCTGACATATCGTTTTTGCAGGGAGGGGTTTTGTGAAAAAAAAGGAGATATTGAGAATTCCTCATATGGAGATGGACTAGTCCAAAACCTGTCATATTTTTACTGTCTACTGTAAGTGACAGCAACAGAAGACAAAGGTAATGTATAGTGCATTTTACATGCATGTATTCAAATTTTTAATTTTTCACAATATTGCTCCATTAACTACATTAGGAATGCAAAGCTCTGGCCCCATAAGCACCAGAGACACTTTTTTCATTATTCACTTCCTGATCAATGTAATTGGCTCACAGTGATCAGGAGGTCAGGAGCCAATGAAATCAGCTCCTAACCAATGTACGGAACTCGGCTATCTTTAATAGGTTTGCGTGCTGGTGCTCTGCATGGGATTGGATAGCATTAAAACTACAACACATCAGGCTTAGGCAGCCACAAGTGTGGCATAGCTTTAACTACACGTAATTCCGAACCAGTTCAGATGTATGGCCCTGTGAACTCCAATGGTGGCCACTAATGATCCAATCTATATCATCCAATCTTACCATTTCTATGTGATATAAGAGACTGCTTACATTATCCATTCATTGGGCTCGATTCACAAAGCGGTGCTAACCCAGTTAGAGACTTTAGGCGTGATAACCATTGCACCACACTGGTGAAAACTCAGTTTAGGCGTGATAAGTTTAGGCGTGATACGTTTAGGCTTAAAGCGGTATCGTCACCATAAAAATCAAATTTCAACAGCAACTGGTCTGAGTGTATTAAGTGATAAAGATGCTAATCCTGCATTCAAAACTTTCAAAAAGTTTTCTGCTGTTATGATTTGGAGTTATCATATACCTTAGGAGCACTGGCTCTTTAGTAGTCGGTGCCAAAGAATTGCATGCTGGGGGTTCTTTTTATCTGATATATATTTCTCCTCTTCCCTTTATTTCCCTGCCTGCTGCTTATCTGAAACCTAATCCCCTAATCACTTGTGTTTACCAGCAAGGATGAGGTGACTCAGCGATTGGAGGAGACAAGAAAAAAAGTAAAGGGCAGAAATGACATCACGAGTTAGCCTTTACTGTGGGCAAAAGACATGGCTCCCACCAGGAACAGAATTCTCGTCATTTACTATATAACATTCACTGAAATCAAAACGTGGACAGTATAATACATGTGTTATGTAAGTAGGTCAAGTATTTATCTACTTATATATGTGTTTTTTGCCCTGGAATAGTATGTCTGATCCTACTGCTTTAATAAGTTTAGGCGTGATAAGTTTAGGCATGATAAGTTTAGGCATGCTAAGTTTAGATAAGTTTAGATTGCGCGCAAAGTCCCGCACGCAGAGCAGCGCCATTAAACTCTATGCGAAGTGCACCAGACTTTGCTAGCGCAAAACTTTTGATCAGCTGTGCACTGCGGTGCTCACCCAGTTGGTGCTTAAACTTATCATGCCTAAACTTATCATACCTAAACTTATCATGCCTAAACTAATCACACCTAAACTTATCACACCTAAACTTATCATGCCTAAACTAAGTTTAGGCGTGATAAAGGGCTTTTCACCAGCGTGCTATCTGTTAGCACCGCTTTGTGAATCAGGCCCATTGTATTCACTCAGTTTACCCTTATACTACATAGATTTGGTAGAATTGGATGAAAAAGATTGGATCATTAGTGGCCACCTTAAGATGAGAAATTTTGAGCTTACATACAACATGTTCTTTCTTAGCAGTTTAACCACTTCATCCTATCTGGACGGATATATCCGTCCAGATAGACTGTGCTGCTTCTGCAGCGTGGCGCACGCGATCGGGCGCACTCCCGCTGCCTGCCGCTAGCCCCCCGATCAGTGAATGGGAATATAATTCCCATTCACCGATCTAAGCACCCCGGAGAAATATCAACGCTTTCTAAGCAGACAGCGCGGTATTTCTGCTCGGAAAATGTTTTGCAGCCTCCTAATAGTTCCTGGCAGCGTGATCGTACGCTCCAGGAACTTTTCTGACTGTATAATAAACTGCACCCACATACATTTTTTAAATAAAGAATAACATTATATTACATCTAAAAATTGCTGTTTACCTCCCAAGCTAAAATCACCTACATACACTTTTTAATTAAAAAATAAATAAAAAAATTACAATTAAATAAAAAAAACTACATAAATAGTTACCTAAGGGTCTAAACTTTTTAAATATACATGTCAAGAGAGTATCTTATTCATTTTTTTTTAATTATAAGCTTGTAAATAGTGATGAACGCAAATTGAAAAAATGCACCTTTATTTCCAAATAAAATATTGGCACCATAAATTGCGATAGGGACATAATTTAAAAGGCGTAATAAGCGGGACAAATATGCAAATAAAATACATGGGTTTTAATTACGGTAGCATGTATTAATTTCAAACTACAATGGCCAAAAACTGAGAAATAATGATTTTTTTCCATTTCTTTCTTAATCTTCCTGTTAAAATGGATTTAGAAAAAAATAATTCTTAGCAAAATGTACTACCTAAAGAAAGCCTAATTAGTGGCGGAAAAAACAAGATATAGATCAGTTAATTGTGATTAGTAGCGATAAAGTTATTGGCGAATGAATGGGAAGTGAACGTTGCTCGGATGCATGAGATCTTCCACGCTGTAGGCTGAAGTGGTTAATTTAATATATATATATATATATATATATATATAGAATATTTCTGGTCATGAAGGAGTTATATAGCCCCAGTCTTACAAGAGCTAAGCATGCAAAATATATGAACTAAAAAACATGTAACCGATTGTATAAGCTTCTTTTAGACATAAGTCAAAACGTGGTTATTTTGAAACCTGGTGTAGGAGATTCGTGTCATTTTTGTGGTCTACCCAAAGATTGTCACCTTTCCACCTCCTGCATATTCTCCATGCTAAAACCTCTGCCTCCGATGTTCTGGTCTATGTGCTTGTAAGAGTAAAACCACAAAGAGAATGGTCAAACTAACCTACAAAGCCGGAGTAAGACGACTCATTTCCCCTTGACCCATTTACACCTTGCAGAGAATGCTTCACCTCTCTAATGAACTTTGGCTCTGGGCCTATTGCAGTCTGATCACACTGGTGCTATACAGCTACCTGAAATTGTATCTGGGCATCAAAAAAACTTTCATCTGATTAGTGCAGATCTAATAAGCAGGCAAACATGGTACAAGCAACACAGGTCCCAATTTATTACACTGAGAATTCAAATGAGTACCCTGATGCACTAAACTTTTCTTGTGAGTTAATTCTCCTTGACCCATACGCAATTAACTTTTTCACCTGAGTCTTCTCCTAGGTCAGTGATCTGCAAATTTGGCTCTCCAGCTGTTAAGGAACTACAAGTCCCACAATGCATTGCAGGAGTCTGACAGCCACAGTCATGCTTTATAAAGACAAATGCATTGAGGGACTTGTAGTTCCTTAACAGCTGGAGAGCCAAGTTTGCAGATCACTGACCTAGGAGAAGACCCAAGAGAAAAAGTCCCACAATGCATTTGCCTTTATAAATCATGACTGTGGCTGTCAGACTCCTGCAATGCATTGAGAGTCAAGTTTGCAGATCACTGTCCTAGGTGATATTTTCACACCTTATGATAAACTGAATTTAAAACAATTTATAGAACTTATTTACTTACCGTAATAGGTATTAAGGACTCATTCACAGTGGGACGTTAAAGTCGCACGTTATAAAAAATTATAGCGCAGACTAATGTACAGCAATACAAAGTCTGTGCAACATTCACAGTGCACACGTTGCGTTGTGTGTAACGTGTAGCAATATTTAGATAGTGCTGCATGCTGTGCGTTTAGCAATACATTTGCTGCGTTATGTGTGTTGCACATGCTCAGTAATGTTTTTTTGTTTTCTTTTTTAATGTCATGCATGCGGCGTTTTTGTTCCATCAGAATGCGATGAAAACGGCGCACCAAGAGACACATAACGCAGTGCAAAATAACGTCCAATTTTATAACCTACATGTGCTGCGTTAGGGGCACGTTGTGCGACTTTAACGTTGCATCAAACGCAACGTCCCACTGTGAAAGAGGCCTAAAACACGTTAATATGAATAAGGAGAGAATTGACACCTAACAATAACTCATGACATAAGTTAAGTGGATCAATGTTAGGTGGAATAAAATAAACTGTGCTGCTGCTCACTTTAAGGCCCTGTTCACAGTGGTCAGTTGCATTGCAGAATAATTGCTAAATAATTCTGCATGTCAACTCACTGCCCATATAATTCTATGGGGCTGTTCACAGTACTGCGTTGTAACAGATCACTTTATTCCAACTTTCTACATGCAAGCTTTGTATTAAAGTCTATGGCCAGTCTCCATTGCAGTTCACAGTCATCACAACACATTATAACACATGCATTATGCAACTGACCACTGTGAACCTAGCCTTAGTTATCCTGGCCTATCAAAACACAGAAATGGTAAATCACTCAATCAAATATCCAGGAGGCAGGGCATCCGATCATATTACAGAAGACATTTGGCTTCATTACATTTTCATTTAAATCATAGGAATTATTTCATGTAAACAAAGGGTCAAAACAGTTCAGTTAGAAAACCTTTTTAAAGTTCAGACTCCTGCAATGCATTGTGGGACTGGTAGTTCCTTAACAGCTTGAGAGTCAAGTTTGCAGATCACTGTCCTAGGTGATATTTTCACACCTTATGATAAACTGAATTTAAAACAACCAGGAAGAAAGAAAATATTTAAAATAATGTTGATAGTACTTATTTCACCAACTTTTAGGTACTTGTTTAATTGTAAATTGTTTAAAAGTTAAGTTTGGTAAGATAGTGGCAGATAGTAGTTTTGATCTTTCCATAATTAGCGCAATATTTAGCATAACAGAACTGAAGGAAAATAGAGAAAGTGACTTTCTAAAGGAGATAGGCTCTATTTTTTTGAAGAAAATAATCGCTAAACACTGGAAGGGTGGGGGGAATCCCCACTTTCGTGATTGGCTCAGAGAAATAGAATCTGTGTATGACAGGGCCACTTATGTTCCCACAGAAGTGTCTTCAACTGCAGATAGATCTTTCAGAGAAATATGGGGTAGCATGCAGAATGCTCTCCCTTTGGAGGGCAGTTAATAATAGCAAGGTAGGGTCTATACTTGGATGTGGTGAGGGGACTCGGCATAGCGTACGTTAAAAAGGGGCGCTGGGAAAAAAGGGCGCAGGGTTTTAAACGATAAGCATGGATAATGTTTAAAAATGTATTGTACTGTATTTCGTTTAAAATTAATGTTTTATAAAGTTATAAATCATTAAATAATGTGCATTAAATCGGCAATTGTAAAAACGTTAATCTTTCGTTTAAATAGTGAAACGTATAATAACGTTTAAAAAAAAATTACTAAGTAACCCTCCCTGTACCTACCCCTAACCCCTAGACCCCCCTGTTGATGCCTAAACCTAAGACCCCCCCTGTTGGTGCCTAAGTAACCCTCCCTGTACCTACCCCTAACCCCTAGACCCCCCTGTTAGTGCCTAAACCTAAGACCCCCCTGTTGGTGCCTAAACCTAAGACCCCCCTGTGATAAGCATTAATAACGTTTCAAAAACATATTGTGCGTTTTTTTCGTTTAAAAATAATGTTTGAAAAAAATATTGTACTGTTTTTCGTTTAAAAATAATATTTAAAAATGTATAAATCATTAAATAATGTGTAATCATGAGAAGCAGTAATAAAACATTAAGTCTCCGGGCGCCGCTTTTAAAACGTTATTTTTCTCCGGCGCCCTTTTTTCCTATCGGGCGCCCATTAAACGATATTTATTATGGGAGTGAATGGCGGCGCCCGATTTGTCCACTAGCCTCCTGCGCCCTTTTTTACCGTTCCCCTCGGCATAGCCTGTTATGGTATGATTGAGGTTTGGCTGGATGTGTCTTTTGTTACGTGGTTTGTGGACTCAGGTTGGGGGTGGGGGGTGAATAAAATGAATAGGTTCATTAAAGTTACTATACAGGCTTGGAGATTACTTTGGGCTGTAAAATTAGAAAAGAAAAAAAAAGTTAATTTAAAGAGATTATGAAAATGATCTCCTAGCAGATAACTTGGAAGAAAAAGTTGATTACATATGGGCCCTTATCTTTTTTTTTCTCTCATTTAAATAACACATTCAAACACACAGCAAGCACAAAAGTCACCACTTATGAAGGTGGCCAACTGCAAAGTGCCTGAAAATGTATTTGTTCGTACAGAAATAACAGCATGGTGCTTCGGAGAGCAGTAAATTACCACGTTTATAAAAGTGCTGGTCAACAAATGAGGTCACCAGTTTATTAAGGATTTTTGCTTTTCTATGATTGATCCTGTTGCCCATAATTGTTGTCTAAAAATAACTGCCCCAGCCTCTGGCAGGGCCCTGCTCCCTGATGTTTCCAGCTTTATTATGCAATCTTACTGTCAATCGCCCTTCGTGTGAACTAGAACAGTCTCTATTTTGACCTATGACACTGTACTGTTATCAAATCATTTGCATGATCTTGTTTTTGTTGTGAGTTTCCTGTATGTCCTACCTTGTATGTTAACCCATTATCTATTGTGCAGAGCTGCATAATATGTTTATACATACAAAAAATACAAATAAATAAATATTCTGTAAAGGGCTACAGAAAAAAAATAGTACTATAAAACTAATAATAAGTTGTTTCTGATTAACTACATTTCCATATAACTTTTTCACCTTATTTATAGAACTTATTTACTTACCGTAATAGGTATTAAGGACTCATTCACAGTGGGACGTTAAAGTCGCACGTTATAAAAAATTATAGCGCAGACTAATGTACAGCAATACAAAGTCTGTGCAACATTCACAGTGCACACGTTGCGTTGTGTGTAACGTGTAGCAATATTTAGATAGTGCTGCATGCTGTGCGTTTAGCAATACATTTGCTGCGTTATGTGTGTTGCACATGCTCAGTAATGTTTTTTTGTTTTCTTTTTTAATGTCATGCATGCGGCGTTTTTGTTCCATCAGAATGCGATGAAAACGGCGCACCAAGAGACACATAACGCAGTGCAAAATAACGTCCAATTTTATAACCTACATGTGCTGCGTTAGGGGCACGTTGTGCGACTTTAACGTTGCATCAAACGCAACGTCCCACTGTGAAAGAGGCCTAAAACACGTTAATATGAATAAGGAGAGAATTGACACCTAACAATAACTCATGACATAAGTTAAGTGGATCAATGTTAGGTGGAATAAAATAAACTGTGCTGCTGCTCACTTTAAGGCCCTGTTCACAGTGGTCAGTTGCATTGCAGAATAATTGCTAAATAATTCTGCATGTCAACTCACTGCCCATATAATTCTATGGGGCTGTTCACAGTACTGCGTTGTAACAGATCACTTTATTCCAACTTTCTACATGCAAGCTTTGTATTAAAGTCTATGGCCAGTCTCCATTGCAGTTCACAGTCATCACAACACATTATAACACATGCATTATGCAACTGACCACTGTGAACCTAGCCTTAGTTATCCTGGCCTATCAAAACACAGAAATGGTAAATCACTCAATCAAATATCCAGGAGGCAGGGCATCCGATCATATTACAGAAGACATTTGGCTTCATTACATTTTCATTTAAATCATAGGAATTATTTCATGTAAACAAAGGGTCAAAACAGTTCAGTTAGAAAACCTTTTTAAAGTTAATCTCTGGAGTTTGGTAGAATTGTGCTGTGTTATGTTTCCAATTTTTGTTGTTGTTGATTTCGGGTAAATGTCTTGAATAAAGTGTACAATATGTACAGAGGACTAGTTTTTACTGTATATTTATGCGTAGGAACACAGCATAATTATGAGCTTTGTGATATATATATATATATATGTAAGGCTTGGTGGTGTATTCTCCACAGTCAGCATGCAACGCATGAGCTGACGTGGAGGAGGTACACACACTAGCACCAGGAAACAGGCTATCCCTAGTATAGTGGAGGGGAGGACTGACTCCAATAGGAGATTGTGGCGCACAGAGCCGGTGCAGATCTGACAGCCACAAACAATGCTTTCGTTATAACGTCTCAGCGCAAAGTAGCGCTGAGCGCATAAACCAGAACTGAGGAGATCAGGACAGGTAGACAGAATGAACGCTTGCTAGCTAGCGGCTACTTAGCGACAGCAAGCGTCCAAAACCAGACAGACTGGAATGAGGCAGCCAATGCGTTGCGGCGATGGCGTGCCTCACAAAGACAGGACAGGATAGTCAGGAAATAGCAGGATCAAGATAGATGAACGTAACACAGATAAATATACAATAAGTATGTTTTCCTAACGTATTACAATTACAGCTATCAATGAAACTATTTGTAACGTCTGACTAACATATGTATATATCGGCAATGAACCGATATATGACATAAGCAGGAACGCTGACCAGGACTGGAGTAATACAGGGAACAGGACTCAGAAGGATTCGCTATCTCTTCGCAGAGATGAACGCAATCCACAAACGGTAACAGAACAGGATTCAGAAGGATTCGTTATCTCTTCGCAGAGATGAACGCAATCCACAAACAGTAACAGAACAGGATTCAGAAGGATTTGTTATCTCTTCGCAGAGATGAACGCAATCCACAAACAGGACCAGGAACAGGATAACTAGCTCAGCACGGGTGCTCACGGTACGCGCAAACTACCAAAACGTGCTGGAAAACTGACTAACTGAACACAGGAAATAAACAGTTCGTGTACGTATATATCAGCGGCACTGATGTATCAACGTAACACGAATACAAGGAAAATAATAAACGTGCTGGTATGCATATATATTGGCAATGAACCAACATATGATGCAAAACCAGCAAAGTATCTTTTAGAACAAGAAACACGATCGGGGGCTGAAGCGACAGCAAGACATGCTTAAACTGAAGCTATGAAAACCCAAGGAAACCCTGCAGGAAGCAGATCTTTATACTGAGGTCATCCAATGGGAGCAGACATGCAGATTCCCACACAGGTGAATGATAATCAGTCACAAGCTGACAGCAGGGAAAGACAGACAAAGCTATGCAGCTTTTTTGCACTGCGCATGTGCAGGGAGGGACGCAGAGACACTGAGGAGAGCTGAGGGAGGACGAGGACCAGAAGGGGCGGGCGTGAGTGCGCGCGCGGCGGGCGTGCGTAACGGGCGTGCGAGGGTGACGGGTGCGCAGCGGAGTGGTGGCAGACCTAGCACATTTTTAAATGGGCTAAGGTCACTAGTACATACATAAAGTTCACAGGGGCACGGCAGCACCACTGCACACGAAAGTGGGTGCACGCAACGGGTGGGATCCTCACTTCCACCAGTATAAACAAAAGCACCAAGGCTTGCAGCACACCAGCTCTCTAAGCATATATATATATATATACAGTATATAGATCCTAAGCTATCCAGGTGTCGACAACCCACTCCCACTCACCCTTCCATCTTCATAGACCAGAATACACTGCTGACCTGATAGGCAAACTTGGCACAGAAAAAGAAGCGTGCATGAAAAAAGGGCGCCGTGAAAAAAGTGCCTGACTTATTAACGAATTTGGCGCCAGGTATTAACGAAATTTGATAACGAGAACCATCGTTGTCAAGCTTTATTAACAATATTTACTGTTGCAAAAAACAAACTAGATATAATAACGAATAAATATTAACATTAAATGTCGTTGAGTTTTTCGTCAATACTGCTTAACCCAACCCTACCCTCACACAGAACCCTCCCCTGGTGGTGCCTAAAACTAACCACTCCCCTAGTGGTGCTTAACCCTAACCCCCCAGGTGGTGCCTAACCCTAACCACTCCCCCTGGTGGTGCCTAACCTTAACCACAACCCCTAGTGTTGCCTAAAACTAATCGCCGCCTAGGTGGTGCCTAACCCTAACCACTCCCCCTGCAGAAACACCCTTTTACATATATTAATGATAAAATGTGTACTTATTAACGAAATAATATGACAAAAACTAAAAACTACCTCTAAAACTATAATGTTCTTATGTTATTAATGAAATTTTTCGCTGCGACCACTTTTCTGCTTCTTTTGCCGTATTAACAATAATTGCATTAAAGTCTATGGCAGCGCCCTTTTCTCCACCCTCAGCCGGCGCCCTTTTTTCCTGCTACCAAAAAAAATGATCACTTTGGATGATTAATATTGACAGTGTATATTGAAATTCGATAAGTGCTATAGTATCAGGGAATACATTTTTTTTCAAGACAAATCTGAATGCTTCCACATTTATACAAGTTTGAATCTGTTAAAATGATTTTTTAAAAATGTTTTTAGGAATAAAGCTGGATCATTTCCATAAATGTGTATTGGACATAAATGTATGTATCTCTGATATGACTTTCTCATCTTTGCATCAGGGTCAGGGGATGATCACCTTGCACAGTCTGTAGAAGATATGGAACTGTCAGCTGAAACAGAAGTGGATGAGAAGACAAGGCGCGAGTCCTCCTCATCTACAGTAGTTTCGGGAACAACTTCTACTGATCCAAATGGATGTGTCCTTCAGAATTCTTCAGAGGGTAAGCTCACTTCTGTCACATATGGGAAATAAGCGGTATGTCGGATCATAAGCCATGTGCACCTGTGTTGGGTGTGTTTCAGCTAGAATTCTTTTACTTTGTGAGAACCTAGGTTTGAGAGTCTTCATATTACACAATTGGATGTTTTTTTTGTTTATTTTTTTTTATAAATGCTGTCTTTCAGAAGTTTGAGGTTCATCTTTTGGGGTGTTTTTTGCTGAGAGCAGTGTTGAGTCATCTACCTGCTGTAGTGTATCAAACCTTTATTTTTATATTTTTAGTGTATATTAATATCTGCAGAATGTGCCCTTTTACTGGGGATGGTGGATCACATTTGAGCTAGATTAGTCTATTATCACATTTGGTGGATCCGACTTTAGCAGTACTGTGTTAAAAGATTCATCAATTAATAATTCTGCCTTTTGGGTGTTATAAATGTAACTATTAACCCTTGTTGATTTTTTGTTCTTGCACGGCATTGTTGCTGCTCATCTCCTGTCTCAGAACCTCAGAAAAAGTCATTTTACTTTAACTTTGAGTTCAGTAACCCGTATCCTGGGAACTACTGGTACTCATAATTTGATGTGCAACTGAAAACATTATTATGTATTTTTTATGATGCTGCCATATCCACTGTGTAGTTTATTGGCAGATGTGCTTTCATCAGATTTGTGGTTCTACAATTAGCACATTCAGTCCATAATCTGCTAAATGTGTGTCCTGGGTCTCTAGTATGTACTTAAATAACTCAAAATGAGATTTTCGTCTGTAAAATATAACAACAATATATAAATATATTAATAGTGTAAAATAAAATGTTCTCACTGCCAATATTTACAGTACAGAAAGAGATAGGAGCACTATGCTCAGTGCTTGCAAATGTAATCAGCATTTTAATAGAGATACTGTATGCCGCGCTTAGACAGTTTAGAGCAGGGATGTCCAGTTCCAGTCCTCGAGGGCGGAAATCCTCACACATTTTTGGCAGAGCTCAAATTAATTGATGGGACTAAATTAGGAAAGGTTTGTCCATTTTTCAGTCCATTCTAAACACTGGCATGGCTATGGCCCACGAGGGCTGGAGTTGGACATCTTTGGTTTAGATAGTCAGCTTACAACTGTAGACGCAGCCAAGATAGCTTCAAATTACACTATTCAAGCACGGGCCAGCACACATTGCAGCTTTTTGTGATAGTTAGTATATACTAGTGTTGACATACCACCATGTTAAAATAAGATGAGGCGTCCTGCCTCTGCCAAGTACTACAAAGTTCCAGAGAGTCCTAGCACTGGATTGGTGGCTGCTGGGAGGAGGATGAAGGAAGCCTCTGGAGGACTCAAGGGCTTCCCTCTACCGAGGTATCTAACTTTTGCTTTATATTACTTTTATCCCTGCAATGACTTATATCCCACATGTAGTGCATCAAACTAGGTATTTGTATTATTTTTATATTAAATCCACTGTTTTGAATTGATACACTGTTTATATTAATTTATCACCCTGACTGCCATTACAATTTGTCTTGTTCCTTTTTGAGTTTTGCCGGACTTTAGTACGTTGCTTATCAATTCAAGGTGGGGAGAGGGGGGTGCGCATCCCAAAAAATGGACATGCCGATGCTGCATCTGAATGGTTAATCGCTCAGGCGTGCACCACCTCTAGCAGGCTAACTGCACACCTTGCATCCAAACAGATGCTGCAATTATTTATACTATAGAGAATATTAGATTCCATAATAGTTTGTATGTAAAATATCAAGTACTGGACCCTTCCATACACGGTGAGGTTATCCCCCTGGGAAGGGACCCTAACCTCTAGTTAAAATTACCCAAAAACATGTATGAACCTTGAGGTAGCTAGGCATAAATGTGTAGCTTACATTTTGTTCAATAGCTCCTCTAGTGTCTCCCTGTCTCCAGCTAAACATAATCCACATGTCCAAGCACCTGAGATAAGCCTGCTGTCAGGAGCTACAATACCCAGTTAGACGGCACACTCATTCACAATGCAGGAGAGCAGTGACACAGCAGAAATGTTAGCTGCTAAATATGACATGAATGGAAATAACATACAAGCTTCAGCGGTTCCCACACATTGTTCCCAGTGCCCACACGGCGCACTTTTGTTGTGTGGTAGTGGAATTTAGGTCTGATTCATATTCACACGAATAATTTGCACACTTTTAAAAAATAAAACTATAGTTTATCTGACGTTCTGGTGGTAATGGAGGTTGTGATGTATAATGATCCATCTTTTTTCCAGTCAATACATCAACTTCATGAAGTAAAAAAAACCACCTTCTTCAGTGTTTTACTTGTATTACAGAGCTGAAATAGGACGTAAAAGAAAGGCCTTAAAGAGGAACTGTAGTTAAAACAACGTAATGAATACAAATGATTTAGTCAGTTTTTGCTCATTGTAAAATGTTTATTCACCCTAATTTACTTCCTGAAATGTATCACTGGTGGTGACA
Organism: Hyperolius riggenbachi; assembly: GCF_040937935.1. Taxonomy (NCBI): domain Eukaryota; kingdom Metazoa; phylum Chordata; class Amphibia; order Anura; family Hyperoliidae; genus Hyperolius; species Hyperolius riggenbachi. The sequence goes on along the minus strand of NC_090647.1, from coordinate 133,795,360 downwards.
TCTTTAGTGCTGTCAGGTGCAGTTTTGCAGAATGTTTGTTTCTGAGAATACCGAAGCCAGTGAAAGTAATGTCTGTTCTCCTATAATGGATAGGAATGGATGGAATTCAAGATAGCTAAACAGTCTAGGCTTAGCACCACTGGGAGGGCTGCACTACTCAAAAGTATAAAGAGACAAGAAAATGTAAGGGCTGTGGGATGGACACAGTTTAGTCCAGTTTTTCGCAAACCCACAAAGGTATGTTTAGTGAGTATCTGAACAGATATTTATTCAGCGTTGTCAAAACACAAATTAACCCATCTGTGTCAATGCAAGGTGGACTGCAAACTGTGGGATGTGTAAGCCACATACATTGCAAGATGTAAGGACCTACAGTGGTGTGAAAAACTATTTGCCCCCTTCCTGATTTCTTATTCTTTTGCATGTTTGTCACACTTAAATGTTTCTGCTCATCAAAAACCGTTAACTATTAGTCAAAGATAACATAATTGAACACAAAATGCAGTTTTAAATGATGGTTTTTTTTATTTAGTGAGAAAAAAAACTCAAAACCTACATGGCCCTGTGTGAAAAAGAAATTGCCCCCTGAACCTAATAACTGGTTGGGCCACCCTTAGCAGCAATAACTGCAGTCAAGCGTTTGCGATAACTTGCAACGAGTCTTTTACAGCGGAATTTTGGCCCACTCAACTTTGCAGAATTGTTGTAATTCAGCTTTATTTGAGGGTTTTCTAGCATGAACCGCCTTTTTAAGGTCATGCCACAACATCTCAATAGGATTCAGGTCAGGACTTTGACTAGGCCACTCCAAAGTCTTCACTGTGGTTCGCTGGAGTCCCAAAGCTTTAGAAATGACTTTGTAACCTTTACCAGACTGATAGATCTCAATTACAGTACTTTTGTTCTCATTTGTTCCTGAATTTCTTTGCATCTTGACATGATGTCTAGCTTTTGAGGTGCTTTTGGTCTACTTCTCTGTGTCAGATAGCTCCTATTTAAGTGATTTCTTGATTGAAACAGGTGTGGCAGTAATCAGGCCTGGGGGTGACTACAGAAATTGAACTCAGGTGTGATAAACCACAGTTAAGTTATTTTTTAACAAGGGGGGCAATCACTTTTTCACACATGGCCATGTAGATTTGGATTTTTTTTTCTCACTAAATAATAAAAACCATCATTTAAAACTGCATTTTGTGTTCAATTATGTAATCTTTGACTAATAGTTAACGGTTTTTGATGAGCAGAAACATTTAAGTGTGACAAACTTGCAAAAGAATAAGAAATCAGGAAGGGGGCAAATAGTTTTTCACACCACTGTACATATAAAACAATACCACACTATGGACTTGATTCACTAAGACAAATAGCATGCCTTATCCAAGTTAACACACCTTATCAGAGATAATATGCTTTATCAAAGTTAACACACCTTATCAGAGTAGCCAGTGCCGGATTAACCATAAGGCACGTGCCTACAGGCGCCTGATGATGAAAAGGAGGCTCATTCCCCTCTACTAGTGCCTGTTTTGAAAATCTGCAATTCCCTACTGCATTGGATGGATGGATGGATGGATGGATGGATGGATGGAGAGGAGGAGGAGGAGGAGGAGGAGGAGGAGGAGGAGGAGGAGGAGGAGGAGGAGGAGGAGGAGGAGGAGGAGGAGGAGGAGGAGGAGGAGGAGAGGAGAGAGAGAGAGAGAGAGAGAGAGAGAGAGAGAGAGAGAGAGAGAGAGAGAGAGAGAGAGAGAGAGAGAGAGTTTAAAATTTTTCCGACGGAATTCCGTGTAAATCGGAATTCCGCGGAACTGACCCGGTATACCGTCGGAATGGAACGGTAACGGAATTTCTATATGTCGGAATGCGGAATTGTGCCGGAAACGGAAATCGGCTATTCCGACCATGCCTGGAGTAGCGCTACAAACTTATGCCTGCTAATTGGCAATGACGAGAGCTCCACTCGTCCAGCCCTGAGCCCCTGCAGGTTCAAATCGCTCGCTATGCTACTCTGATAAGGAGTGTTAACTTTGATAAGGCATGTTATCTCTGATAAGGCATGTTAACTTGGCTAAAGCCCATACACACATCTGATTTTTTGGAACGATGGGTCGTTTGAACGTTCCGTTGTTCAGACGTCCGCCCGCTAAATCAGGCGTGTGTACAGACTGTCGTTCGCGTGATAAGACTGAGTTTGAGCGATCCGCCCGGCGGACAGTCTGTACACACGCCCAATTTAGCGGGCGGTCGTCTGAACGACGGGACGTTCAAACGACCCGTCGTTCCAAAAAATCAGACGTGTGTATGGGCCTTAAGGCATGCTATTTGTCTTAGTGAATCAAGGCCTATGACTCTGCTGCACACTAGGAAAAGGTGAGACAATGCATTCTTACTATCAATAGCATCAAACATGTCTACACAACACAGAGGTAGAGCATTGAACAGAATGGAGAAGCTAGTGGGGAGGGAATGTAATGAAATAATGCTTTGGTGCTCATTAATGAGTGGAAACTGCTTTCTTCCACCAAATAGCAACATTTAGCCAACAAGATTTTGCCAGTCTGTGCTAGGAAGGTAAAAAAAACTTTCACCTTTTTTCTTTTCCATTCACTGTTATTTTTTGAAGGTGCAGCAATGAGCTGTTGCCCTCTCTGTGGGAAGGAATATGTCTCACCCGGGGTACACGCTGACCTCTGCTGGAATGTTTGTCGCTGTTCCACCATTCTACAGAAAGACTTGCAAGTATGAACATTGGTATAAATACACATGTAAGGGCAAATGTGTTTATCCCTGAATAATTCAGCTGTTGCCAGATCAGATGTAAATCAATATAGACATTAGTGTATGACGGTCTAGCTTCTCCCTCCAGCCACATCTCTCTTTAAAGGAGTTCTTTTGCGAAAAAAGTAGGCAGTTAAAAAATGTGACAGATGACAGGTTTTGGGCCAGTCCATCTTTTTAAGGGGGATTCTCAGGGCTTTCTTTGTTTTCAACAGCATTTCCTGAACAACAGTTGCAAAATTTAACATAATAAGGTGACATAATAAGGTGCAAGTGATTAGGGAAGCCGGCTGGTATCTTGCTATTTTGGCAGTTAAACTGCTGTTCAGGAAATGCTGTTGAAAACAAAGAAAGCCCTGAGAATCCCCTTAAAAAGATGGACTGGCCCAAAACCTGTCATCTGTCACATTTTTTAACTGCCTACTTTTTTCGCGAAAGAACCCCTTTAAGAACCTTCTTCATGTACGGATCTTCTATAAGAATGAATGAGAAAATCTGTATACACACAATGCAGTTTTCATCTACCAAGCCACACTCTCTAACAGCTTAGAGTGGTCATCAATGATCCTTACTTCTCCTACTGATTTCCTGAACAGAACGCAAATGGAGGAAATCCCGCAACAACAATGATTTCCTGGGATACAAGACCAAGTTGCAGACGTACCATGCTGCCCTCGCTGATAGTAAACAGATATACTTCACTCACTTGATCGCTACCCAAGCCTCCAACCCACGTCGTCTTTTTGCCACCTTCAATGCCCTACTTAACCCCACACCTCCCCCCCAACCTCCACCCTCTCAGCCACTGACCTATCAAATTACTTTATCAACAAAATTACAACCATCCGGAGGGATATTTCTCTCCTCCACTCTTTCGCCCCCGCCTCCCCACCACATCCGACTCCTTCCTCTTTCTCCTCCCTTACCTCCTTCAATCCTGTCACGGTGGAGGAAGTCAACCAGCTGCTGGCAACTTCACCTGCCACTTCCTGCCCCCTAGATCCGGTCCCATCTGATTCTCTGCGCCCACATTTTTCTGATCTGGCCCCTGTCCTCACCCATCTGTTCAACCTCTCCTTCTCCACCGGCATCTTCCCCTCCGTATTCAAACAGGCCACTGTGCTTCCCCTGCTAAAGAAATCTTCACTTGACCCTGCTCTGCCATCCAACTACCGCCCAATCTCTCTCCTCCCTTTTGCCTCAAAAATTCTTGAACGCCTGGCCCACCAACGCCTGACCAACTTCCTTAACTCCAACTCCCTTCTCGATCCCCTGCAATCTGGTTTTCGCACAGCCCATTCTACAGAAATCGCCCTCACCAAAGTGGTAAATGACCTCGCCCTTGCCAAAGCCGAAGGTAAATACTCCATCCTGCTCCTCCTGGACCTCTCCTCGGCATTTGACACTGTCGACCACTCCCTCCTCCTCCACTCGCTGCAGCTAATGGGCATTCAGGACCTAGCCTTAGCCTGGATCTCCTCCTACCTCTTCAACCGCTCCTTTACAACATTTTTCAATGGCTCCTCATCCACTCCTACACCCCTCTCAGTTGGTGTTCCTCAAGGTTCCGTCCTAGGACCCCTACTGTTCTCACTCTATACTGCCTCAATTGGCAAAATCATCTCCTCCATGGGTTTCAATTACCACCTGTATGCCGACGACACCCAGATATATCTCCACACCCCACACGTCTCCTCCTCTACCATGGACAAAGTCTCTGCCTGCCTCACATCCATTTCCTCCTGGATGGCTGCCAGGTACCTGAAGCTTAATTTTGACAAGACTGAGCTTCTAATATTCCCACCCCGCACAGCTGCACCCCTCCCAGATCTGCACGTCACTATTGAAAATACTATAATCCCCCCTACCTCCCAAGCCCGCTGTCTAGGCGTTACTCTGGACTCTGAACTTTCCTTTACCGCCCACATCCAAGGTATTGCCAGATCCTGCAACTTCCACCTCCGCAACATCTCCAAGATCCGCTCCTACCTGTCCCCTGACACCACTAAACTCCTTATCCACGCCCTTGTCATTTCCCGCCTAGACTACTGCAATTCTCTTTTATCTGGCCTCCCCTCTAACCGTACTGACCCACTTAAATTGGTAATGAATGCGGCAGCCAGACTGATACATTCTTCTCACCGCAGCGCCTCTACAACTCCGCTCTGTAAAGCACTACACTGGCTCCCCATCAGCTTTAGGATCAATTTCAAAATCCTGTGCTTTGCCTACAAATCAGTGCACAAGACCTGCCCAACCTACATCTCTGATCTGGTCCACAGGCACATACCAGCCCGCCCCCTCCGATCCTCCAATGACCTGCACCTAGTCGCACCACGCATAACTCAGTCACATGCACGATTGCAGGACTTCACCAGGGCCGCCCCTACTCTCTGGAACTCTCTCCCACCAGCCGTCAGACTCGCCCCCACCTTTAATTCCTTCAAACAAGCTCTCAAGACTCACCTCTTCACGCTCGCATACCCCCCTACACCAGCACCATAATATGTTCTGTTAGACCCCCTCTTAAAAGACGCACCTATTGTCTCCACCCCACCCTTTAGATTGTAAGCCTCCGGCAGGGCCCTCCTCCCTAATGTATCCAGCTTGATTATGCAATCTTACTCGCAACCACCCCTCTTGTAGACTCGAACAGTCTCTATTTTGACCTATGACACTGTATTGTTATCAAATCATTTGCATGATCTTGTTTTGTTGTGAGTTTCCGTATGTTCTACCTGTATGTTAACCCATTTATCTATTGTGCAGTGCTGCGTAAGATGTTGGCGCTTTATAAATACAATAAATAATAAATAATAATACTGATGAAGAGCTCACAAAAGCTGAATGCAGTCAGCAAGGCCTACTAGGAGTCAAAGAGGGATGAGATGAGATATTTTGGTAGAACTTGGTTATAAGGTTCTTTACCCATTAATCCAGTCATAAAATAATTTTAGATACAGCTTATATAAGTGATTTAAATCTATTTCTAAAAAAAAAGGTTCACCAAGAACTTCTGCACTGTAGAGGCCAGGACCAAAACAATTTCCGTAATTTACAAATGTAATGAGTAATTGTCAGCCGCATAAATTGGTAACAGTTTAACATGAATCTGATCTATCTTTTAGACATCATACACGGATTTTACAGAACACAGGAAATTTAAGTGTCTGGAGTGTGGAAAAGCCTTTAAATTTAAGCATCATCTGAAAGAACACACACGTATACACAGTGGTAAGTAAATATGCTCCACACCAGTGCTGTGTGTCTGATATAGACACTTATAATCAAGATCGTGCCTTTTTGACATTGAAAAATGTTTACACCAAAGCTTTAGAGACCCAATAATGTTACCAACAAGCAAGGCGTGGAAGTCACCCAACTTAGATGCCTTCACCTAGGTATGTTGATATAGTTTCATGTTTATAAGTCTACTGCTGACAAGAAGTGGTAAAAGGAGAACTAATCAGACGTGCTGAAAATATAGGTAGTACCCTACTTACAAACAAGTTCCATTCCGGGTGATTGTAAGTTGAATTTGTTTGTAAGTTGAGTCCTGTGCTAAACATGGTGAAATGTGGATAAATGATTTACTTTTATGCTGGGAATACAGCATAAGATTTTTTGGCAGGTAGATAGTTCGATAGATAATTTCCAACTTGTCCGGTGTGATTTTCTGATCGTTTTCTCTTAGAAGTGAATGGAAATTGATCAGAAAAACAATCGGAAAATCGATCGGACAGTAAAACACCCTCTTCTAGTACTTAAAACTAACCTCCCATTCCAGTGCTGAAATGACCACTATTTTTAGTCGATTGGCTACAAAATAGATGATCATCTCCTCTAAAGCTTCCCAAGTAGTATCTGATTGACTAATTCTGTAGCTGATTGGTTCATAGTACCACATTGGGCACATAACTCATCGCCTGGTCACCCCATTACCAATAACCAATATTTTTTGTTGCACGCCCCCTACTAGCCGGACTGCTCAAAGCATCCCAATCTGCTTCAGCCCACAGACCATCCAATCTTGTGGGTGCACTCAATGCGCTAAAACTGGAATTGGGCAAAAAGACAGACCAGGAGAGAACATGCGAGTGACACAAACTCTTTAATACACAATATTTCAGGTATCAGGCTGCCACCAGCTCTTTTATCGATTAAAGAGGAACCCACTAGATAGTCTGAGCTAAGAAGAAAGGGTTAACAATCTATCAGTACTGAAACAATACAATACTTCAGGTAGTGAATCTCCGAAAAGGCTAGGATACATTCTGTGGTGCTCAAATCAGGTATGTAGCCATAAAAATGACCTTAAGTAGTTTTATTAAATGCAATATAAATAATATATACAGAAAACTATTATAAGTAATAATTGAAAGACAGTATCCACAGTATAAAATAAAAGGGAAAACAGAGAAAATGAATAATTAGTGATGATGGTCCAGTCCATGTGGGAGTCCTAGAAACCTTTGTCTTTATGAACTCATTCAATATGGAAGCTAGCCTGAGGTTCTCTTGCTAGCTTTCAGTTCTTAGATGTTGGTAAGATAGAGAACTCCAATTAGTTTTCAGTCTCTTTCTTATGTAGGATCTAGCTTTCAGTGCAAAACTCAAGGACAGGCCCTGGCCTTAAGGTTAGCCGACCCCTGGGAAAATTCAGTCCCAAATATAGGACTTGTCTATATCTCGGGCAATATTCATCACACACAAATCATAACAGCAAATTCTACAACCTCAAAGAATATTGATCACATTAATACCAGACATGAATAGGGTCTGACAGTCCCTTCCTGAGAAGTTTAATAACGGGGTTGTTGTTTTTGTCAGTCCCCTAAAAGAGATATGAAAAGGTTCATCATGTTACTAGCAATCAAATGATACACTTCTCATATAGGTGACAAGTACTGCATCTCTTAAAAAGGCCAAATAAGAAAGTACAGTTATGGAATATGGCTAGGACTGTCTCCACTTTGTCTGCCCCTGTGGTGCTTTAAGGCTTCCCTGGCAGCAGTAGAGCCAAATGATGCTTTCCAGGCAGGTGGTTCACATGTGTGAGCTGCCTGATGGAAGAAAGCTCTTTTGTTCTCGGTAATTAAAGAAAAACACACTGTCATCCCAGGATAGAAGTTTGTATCTAACTTGAATAGACAGAACCAAGGCTCTGCTACTCCTAGACATGAAATCTGTAGAGTGAATCACAATCAGTTCAGAAAGCTGAATGTGATTGCGATTTTTCTCTGTTCGTCCATGACACTTTGTATTGGCATCTATTAGACACTTACAGATTTCCACGTCCATATGACCTGAATTACGTTAACACATGCAAGAACTGTTGCCACAGGATTTCAGAGTCAATCCCTTAAGGCAACAGTTTGATGCTTAAGGCTGTACATATGCATTGCTAGCAACATATCTGTTGCTATAGAAGGGTAAGGAGGAACAACGTATTTCTCACAACGGGACAGCTAACGGTGGCTTTTAGTGAGGAGAAAGGTGTGGTCAGGCATCAAATGTCTCTAAAGATCCTCCTCCCATTGGCCTCCAGCTAATTGGCACCTCACAGTTCCAGGCTTCCCAGGTGCTATTGGATAGGCAATGTTCTGTGACATTTTTGTGGTTTGTTTGATTAATAAAGTGGTTATATGATGTAGAGCTAACAGTATAGTAATGCATAAATATTCACAAGTTTCTGAAAGTGCGAGTGCTTTTAGGTACTTTAAAGGTGTCATAATGCTGGAAATGATGAGGAGGTGTTAGGTTTTTTATTTTGTTATAGTTTATTGCACATATCTTTAACACAATTTTACTGTATGAAATCCACTCTGTCCAATATTTATTAAATACATTTTTGGTGCAGGTATGTGCACACCACTGTAGTTAAACAACAACAGGTTACATAGTTATTTGGGTTGAAAAAAGACATATGTCCATTGACCTCAACCAGAAAATAAAATACCATACCAGCCTGCTCCCTCACATACTGTATGCCTGTTGATCCAGAGGAAGGCAAAAAAAAAACCCTTACTAGGCATGGTCCAATTAGCCCTAAAAAGGGGGAAACATCTTTCTTAACTCCAGATGACAATCAGATAAAATCCGTGGATCAACACCACTATAAATTACCTATTAATTATAGCTATGGATATCTATCTTTCAACACAAGGAAACATCTAAGCCCTCCTTAAACACAGATATAGAATTTTCCATAACTACTTCCTGTGGCAATACATCCCACATTTTATTTACTCGTACTGTAAAGAATCCTTTCCTAAATAAATGGCTAAAACTTTTTTCCTCCATGTGCAAATCATGCCCCCAGTCCTTAAACTAACCTTGAAGCCATATTGGGCTTGATTCACAAAGCCGTGCAAACTGTTTAGCACGGGTGTGCTAAACAGTTAGCACATGAAGTGCCGTTCGCGGACTTTTGCGCGCGCAAAGTGCCACGAATCGTGTGATCGTGGACTTTTGCGCGCGCAATTTGCTGCGAACGGCACTTCTCATGCTAACTGTTTAGCACACCCGTGCGAAACAGTTTGCACGGCTTTGTGAATCAAGCCCATTGCCTTCTCTGACGAATATAATGGCTGCAACGTTTTGCAACATAACAGTCAATGATTTTTATTATCTCAGTGAACCAGATCCTATGTCATTGGCTTGAAAATAAAAATAATGTATAAAACCCATAGAGAAAGTAAATGCTTGGCAACTAGAATAAACCAATAGATGCTGAGGGAGACACCTCAATTAACAAAGAGCAATATGAAATGCACAGGTGGACAGTTGACAACAGTGAAATTATCAACTTGCTGTAGTGGCATCATGCCCATTTATGATGTGTCAGGTGATCTCTATGTAATGTTTGTATTCTGAAGCAAGTAGGAAAAATACTTGGACACCCAGAATGCTCTGGGAGGAGAATTACGCATAGTTAACCACTTGCCGACCGCCCACAGCCCATGGGCGGCGGCAAAGTGGACGCCTAAAGGACCGCAATACGCCTTCAGGCGGCGCGTCCTTTAGGCATGCCGGGGGAGCGATCGCGTCATTGATGACGCGCGCTTCCCCCGGCAACTGGCTCCGCCCACCCGCCGTAACATCCCGCCGGCCATACGGAAGCGCCGGCGGGATGTTAACCCCGCGATCGCCGCTACAAAGTGTATAATACACTTTGTAATGTATACAAAGTGTATTATACAGGCTGCCTCCTGCCCTGGTGATCCCAGTGTCCGAGGGACCACCAGGGCAGGCTGCAGCCACCCTAGTCTGCACCCAAACACACTGATCTGCCCCCCCCCCGCCCACTGATCGCCCACAGCACCCCTCAGACCCCCCCCTGCCCACCCCCCAGACCCATGTTTGCACCCAATCACCCCCCTAATAACCCATCAATCACTCCCTGTCACTATCTGTCAACGCTATTTTTTTTTTTATCCCCCCCCCCCTGCCCCCTGCCCCCTCCTGATCACCCCCCCACCCCTCAGATTCTCCCCAGACCCCCCCCCCAGACCCCCCCCCCTGTGTACTGTATGCATCTATCTTCCCTGATAACCTGTCAATCACCCGTCAATCACCCGTCAATCACCCATCAATCACCCATCAATCACCCCCTGTCACTGCCACCCAACAATCAGCCCCTAACCTGCCCCTTGCGGGCAATCTGATCACCCACCCACACCATTAGATCGCCCGCAGATCCGACATCAGATCACCTCCCAAATCCATTGTTTACATCTATTCTCTCCTCTAAACACCCACTAATTATCCATCAATCACCCATCAATCACCCCCTATCACCACCTGTCACTTTTACCTATCAGATCAGACCCTAATCTGCCCCTTGCGGGCACCCAATCACCCGCCAACACGCTCAGATTGCCCTCTGACCCCCCCTTATCAATTCGCCAGTGCATTAATTACATCTGTTCTTCCCTGTAATAACCCACTGATCACCTGTCAATCACCTGCCAATCACCTATCACCCATCAATCACCCCCTGTCACTGCCACCCATCAATCAGCCCCTAACCTGCCCCTTGCGGGCAATCTGATCACCCACCCACACCATTAGATCGCCCGCAAACCCGCCGTCAGATTACCTCCCAAATGTATTGTTTACATCTGTTATCTTCTCTAAACACCCACTAATTACCCATCAATCACCCATCAATCACCCCCTATCACCACCTGTCACTGTTACCTATCAGATCAGACCCTAAGCTGCCCCTTGCGGGCACCCAATCACCCGCCCACACGCTCAGATTGCCCTCAGACCCCCCCCCCCACCTTATCAATTCACCAGTGCATTAATTACATCTGTCCTTCCCTGTAATAACCCACTGATCACCTGTCAATCACCTGCCAATCACCTATCACCCATCAATCACCCCCTGTCACTACCACCCAACAATCAGCCCCTAACCCGCCCTTGCAGGCAAACTGATCACCAAACCACACCAATAGATCGCCCGCAGATCCGACATCAGATCACCACCCAAGCGCAGTGTTTCCATCTATTCTCTCCTCTAAACACCCACTAATTACCCATCAATCACCCCCTATCACCACCTGTCACTGTTACCCATCAGATCAGACCCTAATCTGCCCCTTGCGGGCACCCAATCACCCGCCTACACGCTCAGATTGCCCTCAGACCCCCCCTTATCAATTCGCCAGGGCATTATTTACATCTGTCCTTCCCTGTAATAACCCACTGATCACCTGTCAATCACCTGTCAATCACCCCCTGTCACTGCCACCCATCAATCACCCCTGTCACTGCCACCCATCAATCAGCCCCTAACCTGCCCCTTGCGGGCAAACTGATCACCCACCCACACCAATAGATCGCCCGCAGATCCGACATCAGATCACCACCCAAGCGCAGTGTTTCCATCTATTCTCTCCTCTAAACACCCACTAATTACCCATCAATCACCCCCTATCACCACCTGTCACCTGTTTAGGGGCCCTAAACCGCGAGGAGTAGTCTATAAAACAAATGCCTCAAAATGACCCGTGAATAGGACGTTGGGCCCCTTAGCGCACCTAGGCTGCAAAAAAGTGTCACACATGTGGTACCGCCGTACTCAGGAAAAGTAGTATAATGTGTTTTGGGGTGTATTTTTACACATACCCATGCTGGGTGGGAGAAATTTCTATGTAAATGGTCAATTGTGTGTAAAACAAATCAAACAATTGTCATTTACAGAGATATTTCTCCCACTTAGCATGGGTATGTGTAAAAATACACCCCAAAACACATTATACTACTTCTCCTGAGTACGGCTGTACCACATGTGTGGCACTTTTTTACACCCTAAGTACGCTAAGGGGCCCAAAGTCCAATGAGTACCTTTAGGATTTCACAGGTCATTTTGCGACATTTGGTTTCAAGACTACTCCTCACAGTTTAGGGCCCCTAAAATGCCAGGGCAGTATAGTAACCCCACAAATGACCCCATTCTAGAAAGAAGACACCCAAAGGTATTCCGTTAGGAGTATGGTGAGTTCATAGAAGATTTTATTTTTTGTCAAAAGTTAGCGGAAAATTGATTTTTATTGTTTTTTTCACAAAGTGTCATTTTCCACTAACTTTTGACAAAAAATAAAATCTTCTATGAACTCACCATACTCCTAACGGAATACCTTGGGGTGTCTTCTTTCTAAAATGGGGTCATTTGTGGGGTTCCTATACTGAACTGGCATTTTAGGGGCCCTAAACCGTGAGGAGTAGTCTGGAAATCAAATTCCGCAAAATGAACTGTGAAATCCTAAAGGTACTCATTGGACTTTGGGCCCTTTAGCGCAGTTAGGGTGCAAAAAAGTGCCACACATGTGGTATCGCCGTACTCGGGAGAAGTAGTACAATGTGTTTTGGGGTGTATTTTTACACATACCCATGCTGGGTGGGAGAAATAACTCTGTAAATGGACAATTGTGTGTAAAACAAATGAAAAAATTGTCATTTACAGAGATATTTCTCCCACCCAGCATGGGTATGTGTAAAAATACACCCCAAAACACATTCTACTACTTCTCTTGAGTACGGCAATACCACATGTGTGGCACTTTTTTGCAGCCTAACTGCGCTAAGGGGCCCAAAGTCCAATGAGCACCTTTAGGCTTTACAGGGGTGCTTACAAATTAGCACCCCCCAAAATGCGAGGACAGTAAACACACCCCACAAATGACCCCATTTTGGAAAGTAGACACTTCAAGGTATTCAGAGAGGGGCATGGTGAGTCCGTGGCAGATTTCATTTTTTTTTTGTCGCAAGTTAGAAGAAATGGATTCTTTTTTTTTTTCTTTTTTTTTGTCACAAAGTGTCATTTTCCGCTTACTTGTGACAAAAAATAATATCTTCTATGAACTCACTATGCCTCTCAGTGAATACTTTGGGATGTCTTCTTTCCAAAATGGGGTCATTTGGGGGGTATTTATACTATCCTGGAATTCTAGCCCCTCATGAAACATGACAGGGGGTCAGAAAAGTCATAGATGCTTGAAAATGGCAAAATTCACTTTTTGCACCATAGTTTGTAAACGCTATAACTTTTACCCAAACCAATAAATATACACTGAATGGTTTTTTTTTTATCAAAAACATGTTTGTCCACATTTTTCGCGCTGCATGTATACAGAAATTTTACTTTATTTGAAAATTGTCAGCACAGAAAGTTAAAAAAATCATTTTTTTGCCAAAATTCATGTCTTTTTTGATGAATATAATAAAAAGTAAAAATCGCAGGAGCAATCAAATAGCACCAAAAGAAAGCTTTATTAGTGACAAGAAAAGGAGCCAAAATTCATTTAGGTGGTAGGTTGTATGAGCGAGCAATAAACCGTGAAAGCTGCAGTGGTCTGAATGGAAAAAAAGTGGCCGGTCCTTAAGGGGTAGAAAGACTGTGGTCCTCAAGTGGTTAAACAGCCAAGGCTATGACATCGTTGGAAGGGTGGGACTACATAACAATATACAGCAAAATATAGCTATAGGAAGTGTTTCTGATGCTGAAACCAAGATAATTAACATAAAAGTGGGTATCCTAAATAATTTACTGCATTGTTCTATATGTCACTTCATTGTCTCTTTAATTATTTTCAGCTAGTTTGTTCTTACCAAGTCTTTGTATGAGAAAGAAACAACACACTTTTATATCATCATAAGTCACTTGATATATAACAGAACTTTAATTTAGTAATAATAAGTCATACTAAATGAAAATATGCAAAAGTGAAATGATTCTATATTATAAAAAGTACTCTGAATTCTGTCTTGCACAGGGGAAAAACCGTATGAATGTTCCAAGTGCAAAAGAAGATTTTCACATTCTGGCTCATACAGTTCTCACCTGAACAACAAAAAGTGCTTCCCTACTAAAGAAAAACAAATTGCAGGAAACTCACTGGCTAATTCTCTCCCTTTTGCACAAGAAATGGATTATGGAAAAGCCCATAATGGCCCATTTAAGGCACAACAATTTACCAACCATCACAATACAAAATGGCTGCTGTGTAGTCCCGATCCAGGTGCGGATTTTGTCACTTTGCCACAAGCCTCTTGGTGTACTTTTGATTTGAGTATGTCTCCTACAACCATGCAAAATATGTCATTGGGCTTGTCCATGAGCCCTGGATTTGAGGAGGCATCAGGACTTTGGCATTTAGGGGCCGATTGGTGGAGCAATCAACATTATCTTCAGTTTGCTTCTAACCAATGTTCAGCAGGTAACCTTAATAAGTGCCACTCTCTGAAGAAACAGAGCATGGAGCACAAGACTATTAGTGCCACCCATTATGTTGGGCATAATCCTGAAATACCTATACTAGAAAAGCACTGCCGAAGCACCAGAAAAGCAGATAATGCAGGTTCTTCACCTCCATACCCTAAAGTGATGCATGTTGGGTCTACAAGAACAAGCTCAATATTTCACTCAGAAAGTCCATCAAACATGACCTGCAAAGATAACTTCAGTATAGACAAGCTTCAGAGCAATGAACACTCTGTTGACTCCCATAAACATTTACATTTGCCTTGTCAAAACGTTGCAGAGAAAGCACATTGTTTTGGACCAAAATGTGACACAACATCTTGCATTTCAGCTGAACCTTTTAATTCTGAGGAACAAACAAAGCTAAACCATTATACCAGTAATCACATACCACCTTTCTGTCACCACTTGAGGGAATCACAACTTGAGCCACTGGACTTGTCCATGCCCAAACTAAACAGCAATGTACATTTGAGGGCATGTTCTAATGAAGAAGATCTCTTGAAGGACTCAAAGGACAAGTTCAAACATAAAAGTTCTAATTCAGCTTTGTGTCCTCAGCCATTATTATTTATTGACCCACAAAGCAATTTACTACCTGACACTCTGCAGAGCTTGTTCCAGAGTCAATACCCATTACTGCATATGAGCCACACATTTAACGGACTTCCGTTGTGCCCCTACATGAACTACTTCTATGAGGACACATCAATTAACAAAGCAAACATAAATAAAGCTGGTGGTATCATGGTGAGATCATGTTTCATTTTATCTTTCATCTTAAGAATATATATTTTTATTACACTAAACAGGCATTTATATAAAGTACTGTCAAATGTATTCTTGAAAAGCTGTGAAAATATCAACTAGGAGAAACAAAAAGTGAATTGAGTAGGGGCCATGAAGCACAACTGGATTGGTAAATAAAAGGTTGCCTCATTTACAAATACTTAAGTACACAAGGAATAATGGCATGTGAAATGGGTAAAAGAGAAGGAAAGCTATGGTGAAGAAATTGATGGGAAGAAAGGAACAATCTCTCTCTCTTCTCTACTATAAGCACACATATGTTCTTTCCAGCCATGGGACAATGCCAAATCCCAGCCAGGTGTGCCTTTGCCCAGAGTATCAGTATCTTCCTCGGCAGCAAAAGGCATGTTCCTGCACCATCTCTTCTTCACACTCACCTACCCATGCTCATCTGTCTTTTAAAGCAATTCTGAAGTGAAAAAAATCACTTCAGGTTTTATACATTATTTCCTATGTAGAGGGAAGGCTCTGAATACCATAGAGCCTCCCCGCTCCTTGTTCTATCCTGTGATTCCAAGCCATACCTGGTGGAAGGTACTTGTTCTTCTAGATCTTCGTCACTACTTGTCCAACCTTTAGAACTACTCGCATCCCTGAGTAGTTCCGAAATGGAGCACATCTGTACTGCACATGCACAAGCTCAGACTCACACATGTATAAAACGGATGTGCTCATCTTCGGAAGTACTCGGGGATGCGAGTAGTTTCTGAGTAGTTTTGGGGTATTTTCAATAAATGTGTATATCTATATATTTACAGTCCTTGGTGTCTGCTTTAACGGAGGCGAGTCCACCACTTCTTCTCAGCAATTTTAAAAAAATGTTATGTACTTTTATCCTTCTGGCACCTCTGTTCACCTACCAATATATTTGACCCAGCTGGTTGAATAGCTTCCACCAGGGATGGCGCAGGGACAACGAGATGGTGCGACTAAAAGGTAGGCTCTATGATATCCAGAGCCTTCCCTCTGCTTAGGTTTAGATTAAAAGTGAAATTATAATTATTTTTGTTTGCTTCAGATTACCTTTATAAACCATGCTTCTACTTCCCTTCCCTATTGTATTCCTTCATTTCTTTCTCTTTACTTCTGTAGATAGGCATTTGTCCTTCTCGGAGAAAATAGTATCAGTAGGAAGCAGCTGTAAATCAAAATGAGCTGTTCAGCATAGAACTTTGACCAATGTTAGATTGGACTTGCCTGTATTCCGTTTTTAATCTTTTTTAAACCCATCTGAATAGTTTAAAAGCTTATCAGCTTGTCCAAACATATCAAAAGAAATCTAGTGCGTAATATGTTCTCTTTACAAGACCAGAACCCTGCCTTAAACATTTATAAATATGCTTGGAAAGTCCAATTAAATGCTCCGTATCTAGACACCAGTTTGTCATCTGTGGCATCTGGTACATAGCAAACTATGGACCATCTCTGCAAACTTCCTGTGAACTAGTAATCATTTCATATATATGTCTTGTTTGGGGGAAGTAGAGACAGATAGTTATCAAATATGATTGGCTTGTGACAACCTAATGTTCATTCTTTTAAGAATAAAATCCTGGAGGAAGAACATCACACAAAAATGTCTCCAAAAAAGTCAACAAAGTTAGAGAATGGAGTATATGCCTGCGATCAGTGCAACAAAACCTTCCAGAAGAGCAGTTCTCTCTTGCGACACAAGTATGAACACACAGGTATGTGCATCATCCATGGCTACAAAGAACCAAACAGACTATCAGCAAAAATCATTCAGTTTCGGGTGAATGCAGGCAGGGACCTTTTTCTCTAGAATGTGTTTTATGTATTGATGGTCAGTGGTTACTTGCTATTTTGTTTGCAATGAAACAGCCCCTGTGAGTCCCAGACAGAGTCATTTTCTGAATTTCTCATCACTGTGTAAAGAGGATCCCTAATGCAATTGCCACTCCCTTTTTCCTCTCCAAGGCCTGGACAAATCTGCATGCTTGTTTCAGCTCACAGCTGAGAAGAGCAATACTAGCACTTGATATATTCGAGGGATGGAAAAGCATGCAAACAAGCCTACTGTGAGAAGAATAATATGGAAAATGGCACATGTAGGACTTTATTTAAATCATTTTGGGCCCAATCCAATTCCCTTTTTCACCTATGTTTTCTTCTAGTTGGCTGGATAGTGTACTGGTAAAGGGCTCTGCCTTTGACACAGGTGACCTGGGTTTAAATCTTTCCTCTCTCTGTTCAGTAAGCCAGCACCTATTTAGTAAGGAGTAATTGAGCTAGGCTCCCTAACGCTGCTACTGCCTACTGAGGGCGCACTAGTGGCTGCAGCTCAAGCGCTTTGAGTCCGCCAGGAGAAAAGTGCAATATAAATGTTATTTGTCTTGTCTTCATATTTTCATACCTTATCAATGAAATTCCTCTTTAAGCCACAAGCAAGCAAGGCAATACTCAAAATAATTTTGACTGTACTTTTTTTACCGCCTTTTTGGTACTTTTTCAATTGCAGAGTGCAAAGGTTATTTTAAACATAAGATGAAAAATTATATCCTAGGAGAAAACTTAGGAGAAATGTGAATTGAATAAGGACCATAATGTGCTTCCTTATCAGTATTTGTAGAGTGGTGCTTTAAAGTTTTTGAACCCGTTAAAAAACATTTTTTATATGAATGTGATTTTTGTATTTTTGTAAGTGTTGATCAGTACTGCACATCACCTCAGAGGAACTTTGACTATTCCTATATATGGAAAAGCTTCAAATTCCTTCATGCATGTTGGTGGGAGTCCTCACATTAACCGCTCATTTTATGTCTTTCCATAACATATAATTTTGATTAAGTTGGCTACTTTGGCTATTGTAGAACATTCACTTAATTCTTAACTGTTCTTTGATAGAATGACTTGGGTGTCTTGTTGTATGACCCACTGACTCTTGAGATACGGTTTACAGATATATATCTTGACATTTTCCTTTAGAATTGTCTAGTATAGATACAAATTCAGTGTTCCATCAATGATGACAAACTGTCCAGGCCCAGATGCAGCGAAACAGGCCCAAAGCAGAACACTCTCTCCACCTGTTTCACAAATAGGAGGTTCTTTCTCCAAATGTATCATGCTTCATTAAAGACAGAAAGTCTTACTTTGGCTTCATCCACCAATAAAACATTTTTACAGTATGCTTCTGGTAAGTTCACATGGCCTCTAGCAAGTTGTAGATAGCAATATTTTAGGGAGAGTGCAGTGGTTTTCTCCTCACCCCCTGCTGTACACATCATTGTTGTCTGGTTTGCTCCTGATGGTAAAACATCAGCATTTGCTTATCTGAAATAGGTCTTCAGTTACTTAGAAGTTGCCCTGAATTCCTTTGTAGCCTCTCAGACGTTTGCAGTGGGAGTGCCTTTGATAGTCATTCACTTCTACATAGGATAGGATAACAGCGTTCTGGAATTTCCTCCAATTTACACATTTTTTCTTATTTTTGATTAGTGTAGTCCAAACTCTTCAGATATGAACACTTATATAGACAAACACTTATATAGCGCTTTTCTCCTGGCGGGCTCCCGTATTTCCCACAGTGCAACAAGATTCACAGACAGGAAACTGTTATGACCATGGTTATGACATCACACTGTGGGAGAGGTTTCACCACAATATCAGCCATACAGACCCACCTGATGATCTATTTTTGAAAAGGTAAATATTTCTCATGGGTAAGGGTATATGAGCTACTGATTAGGATCAGGGGCGTTTCTAGGGTCCTTGGAGATCAGTGGCACCTGTGGGCACCAGGCGGGGAGGTACATGCGGCGCACGCAGCGCGCCGCGGCAAAAATGGGCGTGGCCATGCGGTGAGTGGGCGTGGCCATGGGTGGGGCCAAATGTACATGAACTTAGCAGCGGTGTAAGCTACGGATAACGGGCCTGCCCATCGAAATATTGGACGGAGCCCCCTGTCCTTTATTTCGATCATTTACAATCAGTATAGGCATAAATCAAAGATGTATACGCACATACAATTTTGATTGGTCAATCACTGACCCCCAATTTCCCACCTCCGTGCAGTAAGTGGGCCAACAGACAATGAATTTTATGAACAGAGCTAAAATTGGCTAATCAAAATTGTATGTGTGTACCAGGCTTTACAGCTAATACTGTACATACTGAAAGTAGCAGGGATCAGCATACAATACAGCTGGTTTACAATCAATAAAGGCACAGAGTAGCACCTTACACTGTACACACTGGAGGTAAATCAGCACACAGTGCAAGCACTAGAGAACAGCGTATACTGTACATACTGTAGGCAGCAGAATTCAGCACACTGCAGCTAGCGTGCCAAAAATATGACGATCACGTTGTGCGGCGTGCTTATCGCTCCGCACCAAAAAATGGGTGGGCCATGGACCAGAATATAGGTGTGGTAACGGGTGGAGACAAATTTACATGAACCTAGCAATGGTGGGACATCAGATTAGGACAGTGGTGGCGAACCTTTTGGAGGCCGAGTGCCCAAACTGCAACCCAAAAGTCACTTACCGGTATCTATCGCAAAGTGGCAACAGCAATTTAAACTAAATACTGTACAAACGTTTTAACTCATACATGAACATTATGGAAAATCCAAGTTGAAAATAAACTGTGAAGATAAACAATTTCATCCATCCTACTCCTGAAAAATGTATTCAATTTTTTAGAACCTCCCAGTTTTATTTTCTGTTTTAAAACGCTAAAAAAGTAGGTTTAATGCTATTGTCTCATATGCTAAGGATTCAGCTTTTCCCATAGTCTTGCAGTTAGCAATCATGTGACCCCCAACAAGACATATTCAGCAATCATGAGGCCCCCAACAAATCAGGAGGCCCCCAACAAGACAAATTCAGCAATCATGAGGCCCCCAACAAGACAAATTCAGCAATCATGAGGCCCCCAACAAATCATGAGGCCCCCAACAAGACAAATTCAGCAATCATGAGGCCCCCAACAAATCATAAGGCTCCCAACAAGACACATTCAGCAGTCATGAGGCACATAAATAGACAGCATTTCACATAAATAGGCAGAATGCCCCCTTAATATGGTAGCCCCCCCAAGTTAGGTAGTGAGTGACAGGGACCCCCAGGTTAGCTAGTGAGTGACAGGCGCCTCCAGTTAGGTAGTGAGTGACAGGGACCCCGATAGTGAGTGACAGGGAGCACCTTTAGGTAGTGAGTGAGTGCCAGGGAGCCCCTTTAGGCAGTGAGTGAGTGACAGGAAGCCCCTTTAGGCAGTGAGTGAGTGCCAGGGAGCCCCTTTAGGCAGTGAGTGAGTGACAGGAAGCCCCTTTAGGCAGTGAGTGAGTGACAGGGAGCCCCTTTAGGCAGTGAGTGAGTGACAGGGAGCCCCTTTAGGGAGTGAGTGAGTGACAGGGAGGCCCTTTAGGGAGTGAGTGAGTGACAGGGAGGCCCTTTAGGGAGTGAGTGAGTGCCAGGGAGCCCCTTTAGGAAGTGAGTGAGTGCCAGGGAGCCCCTTTAGGAAGTGAGTGCGTGCCAGGGAGCCCCTTTAGGGAGTGAGTGCGTGCCAGGGAGCCCCTTTAGGGAGTGAGTGCGTGCCAGGGAGCCCCTTTAGGGAGTGAGTGACAGGGAGCCCCTTTAGGGAGTGAGTGAGTGACAGGGAGCCCCTTTAGGGAGTGAGTGACAGGGAGCCCCTTTAGGCAGTGAGTGAGTGACAGGGAGCCCCTTTAGGGAGTGAGTGCGTGCCAGGGAGCCCCTTTAGGGAGTGAGTGCGTGCCAGGGAGCCCCTTTGGTGAGTGAGTGAGTGAGTGAGTGAGTGAGTGACAGGGAGGCCCCCCCTCTAGCCGCCGCCGCCGCTCCCCCCCTACCTCTCAGCAGACCTCAGGATCAGCGGCGACCCGACCAGATGTACGAGCGGGCGCTGGACGCACCCGCTCGATATGCGGAAGTGATGTCACTTCCGCATATCAGTGCGGGCGCTGGGTCCTAGCGCCCGCACGATTGGTCGCCGGCTCGCCGCCTGATCCTGAGGTCTGAGACTGTCAGTGACGCGGCGGCTGGAGGGAGCCGCTGAGTCTTGACAGAGGGGGCGGCCGGGCGGAGATCCGTGGCACCCCAGGAAAGATTGGGGGCACGTGCCGACCTAAAACAGGGCTAGCGACGCCCCTGATTAGGATAAAGTTTATTCCTTGGTTAAAGTTCCTCTTTTAATAAAACAAAGTCTCTCACTCACATCTGATTGTCATCCTAGTTATTGAAAACTCCAGACTGATTTCACTTTCACATTATATTATATGATATTGGACTATTTTTTTTTAGTAAATACATGACAAAATATAATGATTATTGTTTCAATTGTTTAACTAGGTTTTCTTTTTTTTACTTTAGGACTTATTTGAATATCAGATTGTGTTTTAGATCATATTCATACAAAAATACAGAAATGTTTTAATTGCTCAAAAACTTTCATACATCACCGCTATAAGGAGATGTACATTTTCTGCAGCACTTTACATTTTTCAAACCCCAAACAGAAGTTAGGTACAAAGTATAGACTCATAGATTTGAGTACCTGGAAGGGGTATGTCTGGGGTTTATGATTTTGTTGACATGTGCCTTAACTGTATTGCTGTTTATTTGTTTTGTTTTTGTTTGAGTAGAGTGCCTCTTTGCCACCTAGTGAACAGACTCGATTTTCCTGGGGTACTGGCCTACAGTGTGAGCACATTTAAATGTTTTTGGAGAGCTTAAACTCTGATGAAAATGTTGACATCAGTGTACCGCCTCCAGAATATAATTGGTTTTGCTATGACAGCAGGTTTCTAAATGTCTCAGTTGAGCCCGAAGGAGAATGAAGTTCGGTTATATAATGCACATGACCATCATCTTGTTATGGTTTTACTGTTTGTGTTACATGTTTATTTCTTCCAGTTGTTTAGATTGCAGTTGATGTCATTGAGAATTTATCTGGAACCTGTGTTGTATTATTAGGAAACCGGCCACATCAATGTGAAGTCTGTAGCAAGGCCTTCAAGCACAAGCATCACCTCATTGAACACGTCCGCCTGCATTCCGGAGAAAAGCCATATCGCTGTGACAAATGTGGCAAGCGGTTCTCCCACTCTGGCTCCTTCTCCCAGCACATGAACCATCGATATTCTTACTGCCAAAAAGACAGCTCAGATGTAAGCAGTAAGATGACGTGGAGCCAGAGCAGTGATCCTGGGAACTACTCAGTGCTGCCTCCTGGTGAGGGACTGCAGAATGTGCCACAATCTTGAGGAACATGGAAGTCTGTGAAGTATGAATATCAAGGGCACTAAAAAAACTTACTAAAGAGGACCTGTTGAAATGGTGAAACTTGAATCATTATTTTCAGTTTAATTTTAGACAACTGAAAGGAAGACTCATCACTTTTATGTCACATACATTACATAGGATCAGTGTGTGCCATTGCTTACTCCATTCCTGTGTCACACAAATTCTTGTATTGTGTAAGGATGGATGTTGTCTATTATCACCATTTACCACTATGGGTTTTACCTCAGCTTGTTGATGTTACACTTGAGCATGTAAATGATGTCTTCTTCTGAAGAAAGGGTGATACTAGCGGATGAGGAGATTGGGACTCATTTTCTGCCCATATATGTAAGAATTATTGGTAACTTAAAGCAAAAACATTATTTTCAGTTGAATATACAACTGTCCCAATCATATGGATTTATATAAATCCTTCATCCTCGGAAAATGACTAATCCTATATATCTTACTTAAAGGTGCCCTTATTGGTCTAAAATGTATGAACCCACTACTATCTCCTAAAAAAGAAGTGTTTGCTAACATTACTGTTGCTGCTTTCCCTGTAAAAGCGCTCCTGTCTATAAACCTACGTACACATTCTACATTAAACCCGACCCCCGATGCCCAAACAGCTCCCGATCGCATAGTTATCACCACTCCCCTCACCCGCAGGAAGTCGCTCCATTGTGCGCACTTGTTCTCCCCTTCATAGGAACAGACGGTTGGGCAGAACAGTCTCTGTTAAGCATGATGAAAGGCTGACTGCCAGAAACAGTGGACTGCCACTGAAATGCAGAGCCCCGTGCCAATTTTAACCTATTTTTTAAATAATACAGCTATATTTAAAAAAAAAAAATATATATATATATATATATATATATATATATATATATATATATATATATATTTGGTGGTGTCGACCGAATCATCGTACTGCAAACTTTGTGTAACCCAGCCAGCTGAATAATGTGACAAGAGCATAGTCAGATCTACACCTCAGCCCAATCTCTCTGTTATCTCAGTTCACAGTACCTCACTCACTCCCTTCTGATGAGATATGGTGTCTGCTTGTGTGTTCAGTCATCTGCTCTACTCAGGCTCATTCCTGGATAGCACTAAACACACAGAGCAGCTGTCTTGTCTCTGCACATGAGATAGCAGACAGCAGAACTCAATACTGAAACAGACAGGGCTCAGGGCTGTTGCATGCATTTAATTCACCCTGATCTTGATCTCCCCTAGACTAACATTGGGTACATGACACTTAATATTAATCTGTGGGACCTCAGTCCAGTGGGTTCTGTCTTTTTCATTTTGAATTAGAATACCTTTATTGTGGAACTTCCAGAAATTCAAAGAGTCAGCTTTCCATGCTTACAGAAAAAACTTCTCTAGACTCGATAGCCACAGGAGTTGTGAAGGAGGTAATAGCTTCCACTAGCTATAGAAAACATCATGGGAGAGATAAGAGCTATAGTCTTTGGGTCAGCTTTAGCACAGTGATGCATATCAAAGGTACCTTGGTGGTTTTTAATGTTGTTGCACTTAAAGTGTACCCGAGGTGAGCTTCTGAGGGCAGGGGATCAGGGCCAGTCCTGTTATGAAGCAAGGTGAAACACTTGCATCAGGTGCAGAGATTACAGCGCAGCATTTTTGTACTGTGACTGTGAGCAAAGTGAAGAAGTCATCATTTGGGAAAAGTAGCTTGTTGTGCTGTGTGAGGAGTCTGACAGTGAGTGAGGAGGAGGGAGACAGGAGAGCAGCTGTGTTTCATTTGAATTAAATGAATCAGAGTACATTTTTGAATGCTGTGCGATCATTCTAAATCAGGAGGGGGGCACCTCCTTACAAGTTTGTCTCAGGCAGCAAAAGTCTAGCACCAGCCCTACAGGGGATGGATAAAATAAGGGTCAATAGTTCATGTATTTTAGCTCTAAGACACTTAAAAGACTGCCACTGAGCAAAGACAATAAAACATGAAATCTACTTTGTAGATGTCTAAACATAAAATGAAACCATGGGATGTCTAAAAAAAAAGAGTCATTTTTAGGAGAAGAAGGATAGATACAATTGTTTATCTCATCAGTTTATTTTCACATCGGGTTCGCTTTAAGCATCAATGTCATAGTGATGGAAGCCCAGACAGGTTTGCTTAAAGAGACCCAGAGACAAACTACTTACCAGTTTTATACATACCTGGGGCTTTCTCCAGCTCCATAAGCCTTGATCGCTCCCACGCCGCCGTCCTCCACTGCCTCTGTCCGCCGGTACCGGGTCCCGTCTTTTCGGCCAGTTGATGCAAGCGCAGTGCGCTCCCTCCATACTGCGCAGGCTCATGCGTACAGAGCCGGAGGAAATCCCTGCGCATGCGTACAACTGGTCGCGTCCGGCGGAAGTGACGGGACCCGGTACCGGCAATAGAGGCAGCGGAGGATGGCGGCGTGGAAACGATCCAGGCTTATGGAGCTGGAGGAAGCCCTAGGTATGTATAACATCTTTTTCTTTTTTCATTTTTCAGATATCGTTTGTCTCTGGTTCCCTTTAAGGGAATGATTATGTTGCAGTTGGCATGTCGTGTGTTTTGATTCATTCGCATTTAACCAGCACTTAATGTGTATTTGAATCATGTCTGATTTTCTTTTGAACAGTGTTTGGTCTCAGTCTCACATTCATACACTGATTTTAAGACATTTAGGAAAGGTCTTTAAATGCAGGAGAATAGGGCAGATATTCAAACACAACGTACTGCTCCATTAAATGTAATTCAAAATGTATACTGCATTTGTGCAAAACACTTGGAAACACAGATAAAATGCAAAAAAAATATTCATCTGTGTACACAAACCTTAGACTATCAGTTAGACTACCCACCTCAAACCTTAGACTATCATTTAGACTGCCCACCTCAAACCTTTGACTATCAGTTAGACTACCCACCTCAAACCTTAGACTATCAGTTAGACTACCCACCTCAAACCTTAGACTATCAGTAACACTTTAACATCCCTGCTACTTTATACAGTTAGTAATACATAAAGAATAATATCATGCATGTTTTGTAAAACAAGATGTCAGAAAGCCCATGTATGGTTTGGCTAATTTAACATACAATATCAATAAAACCATTTCTATATTAACCGTTATAAGTTACTGTCTTTACAGTAAATACCAAAGTACAAAATGGTACAAATATTTACAAAATGTACAAGTGATATCTTCCCAAATGTAGCTGGCAGTGCGCTTGTACCTGAGTGCCTGGCGGGAAAATGTACTGTGACTCTTCGTACAAGTGGCATCTGCTGTTTCTGGATGACAACGGTCAGTGAGAAAAAGCGGCGGTATAACAGGTAACCCGTGCATTATTATATCTGAGGCTGACTCACATTGGGCTTGATTTACAAAACCTGATCACACCATTTATCTCTCCTTATCTATTTATTACATTTTCTATAATATAATGTTTTACCACTTTCTAAGCAATAAATAAATAAAACCACTCAAAATAAGATGTTCCTAACTAAGTTAAAGCAGACCAGAACTCTTGCACAGTGCACAATGAAAAAGCACTGCTTTGTGATTATGTGTTTGTTTAGCCAGTTCAAAGTGTCTAACTAGTTCTTACAAGGAGCCGAGAATACACTGCAGGAGCACTGCCATGGTGGCTCTCCCATACAGTAAACACTGAGGCTTAACCCCATCAGTGCTCTCTGCAAAGTAAACCATGTTCCAAACTGCTAAAAATATGTTAATGGTAATTAAAGAAAACTAAAATATGTAACCTAATAATAACTCTGACCAGTGGTACTCAATCACTGTTCATCTTGCAGGGATCTGACTATAGCAAACTAAAAGCTGATCAAATAGTACATTTTAAATGTGACATTTTTGCACATTATTGTTTAAAATTGCAATTGCAATTTGTACAACTTGCAATACATCTGATCTCGTATGCTTATTTTGCATTCTGTTTTTAGTTCTATTTTTTCAAGATCCTAATGGAGGTTATCCATGCTGCCATCTGAGAATGCGATAAGTGGAATACAAAACAGAAAGAGAAACTGTGATAGTACTTTTTAAGCCTGATATTTTTTATAAAAAAAAAGCTGCTAGCAGCACTAAATACATTCCATTGAGTAACTCAGGTTATTGAAAGTATCATTGCCTTAAAAGTGAACCAAATGTGAAAAAAAACTGATGAGCTAAACAATTGTATCTATCCTCCTACTCCTAAAAGGTTTCTTTTTTTTAGATACCCCATGCTTTTATTTGTTACAGTGTAAAAGTTTTATTTTGTTTAAACATTTACAAAGTTTATTTAAAGGGGGACTGAAGTAAGAGGTATATGGAGGCTTCCATATTTATTTCCTTTTAATCAATACCAGTTGCCTGGCAGCCCTGCTGGTCTATTTCTCTGCAGTAGTATCTGAATAACACCAGAAACAAGCATGCAGCTAGTCTGGTCAGATCTGACTTTAAAGTCTGAAACACCTGATCTGCTGCATGCTTGTTCAGGGGCTATGGCTAATAGTATTAGAGGCAGAGGATCGGCAGGGCTGCCAGGCAACTGGTATTGATTAAAAGGAAATAAATATGGCAGCCTCCGTATACCTCTTACTTCAGTTCCCCTTTAATGTTTTATTGTCTCTACTTAGTGGCAGTATATGAAGTGTCCCAGAGTTTCTCTTTCAGAAAAACATTTTTTTTGACTGTAATTCATTTTCAGTGAGGGTTACACTATAATCTAAAGGGTCCAACAAGACAGAAACTGTCATTCGCATGCCTGAAGTTTAATTCTTTCAGGCGGCACAAAAAGAAAAAAGAAGAAGAAGCACAACCTAGTTATTTGTGGGCTTGGCACTGTACATACATGTTTATCTCATCATACCACATATCACCTCAGGTACACTTTAAGCTTCATACACATGGTAGAAAACCATAGCTAAGATGCTTGTTTCTGCCAGGTCTTTTCTGAGAATCTAGTGTATGTAAAGGTGCCCCACAAGGCTATTTAGGGATCTGGCACACTCGGTTTTTAAAAAAGGCGGAAGAAGAAGCATATTGTGTTTTCACTTACCACACCTGCCAGAAGCCACTTGCTTGTGCACTGTGTTGTTCCCCCTGACCCTCCAGTGAACAGTACATGTGTCTTAGTACAGCGCTTGTAACCCTAAGTCAAGCCCTGATCATGATGGAAGAAAATTATGACACACACTGAGCATGTGTACAAGCCTTTACACAGGGTCCAATGCACTAAGGCTGGAAAATAAAGATAAGTAAAATATCTACTAAAATGCACATCTCCAATTACCCAGAAAGGGAGTTATATTTGGCCAATAGATTGTAAGCCTTTGGGCAGGGTCCTCCTCCTTGTGTGTCCTACCTGATCATGCACCTCCATTACTGTGCACCCATCCTATGTATTTGAGTGCACTAACTTGCCTAATCTCCATGCTCCCCTCCAGTAACTGACTAAGCATTACCTTGTACTCATACTGTGCTGCATGATCTGGTCTTTCTTGTATTCCTGTATTGTCTTATCGCTGTATGTCACCCCTAATTATTTTCCGTAACTTTAATGTCCAGCGCTGCGTAATATGTTCAGCGCTTTACACATACAATAAATAAATAATAAATAAATAGTACATGCCCCTCTAGCTGCTAGTTAGTTAGAAAACTGCCTTGTTTGAATTGTTTGGACGTTTTAAAAATGGTCTGCTATCAAGTGTCCAACATTTCGAACCCCCTACCTAGGTTATATCAGAACATAGCGTGATTGCTGAAATGTTAGTGATGTAATTTATGGGTACTTATAATAAATCTAAGACAGGCCGAATGTGTTAATAAAAAAGTTCTTATAGATTATAAAAATGAAGGTATCCAATTATGCCACAACTTCAATCTTAAGCTGTAATGTGACCTAATTATCCAGTGTGCAGAGTGCACGTTAGTGAAACAAGGACAAATGTGCCCTTCCACAGACAGAATTATTATTATTATTATTTAGTATTTATATAGCGCTAACATCTTCCGCAGCGATGTACAGAGTATATTGTCTTGTCACTAACTGTCCCTCAGAGGGGCTCTCAATCTAATCCAAGACCAATATGCAGTATGTTATCTTCTTGTCTACCTCCATGCCCTTGCTTCTTATTGGCAAAGACTCAACTAAAAAAATTCAGAGAAATGGAAGATAGAAACCCAAAATTAACTGTTATTTGTCATAGAAACCATAATATATCTTTGAGGTCAGTTTGGTTTTGATTACTCATGGGAGGTGTGACTCACTGGCCTTTGTAGGGTATATGTCAATGAAATATCTCCGCAAACTCATATATATATATATATATATATATATATATATATATATATATATATATATATATATATATATATATATATATATATATATATATATATATATATATATAGTGGGTTGCAAAAGTATTCGGCCCCCTTGAAGATTTCCACATTTTGTCATATTACTGCCACAAACACAAACATGAATCAATTTTATTGAACTTCCATATGAAAGATTAATACAAAGTGATGTACACATGAGAAGTGGAACGAAAATCCTACATGATTCCAAACATTTTTTACAAATCAATAACTGCAAAGTGGGGTGTGCATAATTATTCGGCCCCCTTTGATCTGAGTGCAGTCAGTTGCCTATAGACATTGCCTGATGAGTGATAATGACTAAATAGAGTGCACCTGTGTGCAATCTAATGTCAGTACAAATACAGATGCTCTGTGAGGGCCTCAGAGGTTGACTAAGAGAATATTGGGAGCAACAACACCATGAAGTCCAAAGAACACACCAGACAAGTCAGGGATAAAGTTATTGAGAAATTTAAAGCAGGCTTAGGCTACAAAAAGATTTCCAAAGCCTTGAACATCCCACGGAGCACTGTTCAAGCGATCATTCAGAAATGGAAGGAGTATGGCACAACTGTAAACCTACCAAGACAAGGCCATCCACCTAAACTCACAGGCCGAACAAGGAGAGCGCTGATCAGAAATGCAGTCAAGAGGCCCGTGGTGACTCTGGACGAGCTGCAGAGATCTACAGCTCAGGTGGGAGACTCTGACCATAGGACAACTATTAGTCATGCACTGTACAAAGTTGGCCTTTATGGAAGAGTGGCAAGAAGAAAAGCATTGTTAACAGAAAGCATAAGAAGTCCCATTTGCAGTTTGCCACAAGCCATGTGGGGGACACAGCAACCATGTGGAAGAAGGTGCTCTGGTCAGATGAGACCAAAATGGAACTTTTTGGCCAAAATGCAAAACGCTATGTGTGGCAGAAAACTAACACTGCACATCACTCTGAACACACCATCCCCACTGTCAAATATGGTGGTGGCAGCATCATGCTCGGAGGTTGCATCTCTTCAGTAGGGACAGGGAAGCTGGTCAGAGGTGATGGGAAGATGGATGGAGCCAAATACAGGGCAAACTTGGAAGAAAACCTCTTGGAGACTGCAAAAGACTTGAGACTGGGGCAGAGGTTCACCTTCCAGGAGGACAATGACCCTAAACATAAAGCCAGGGCAACAATGGAATGCTTTAAAACAAAACATATCTATGTGTTAGAATGGCCCAATGAAAGTCCAGATCTAAATCCAATCGAGAATCTGTGGCAAGATCTGAAAACTGCTGTTAACAAACGCTGTTTCACAAACATCCAATCTGACTGAGCTGGAGCTGTTTTGCAAAGAAGAATGGGCAAGGATTTCAGTCTCTAGATGTGCAAAGCTGGTAGAGACATACCCTAAAAGACTGGCAGCTGTAATTGCAGCAAAACGTAGTTCTACAAAGTATTGACTCTGGGGGCCGAATAATTACGCTCACCCCTCTTTGCAGTTATTTATTTGTAAAAAATGTTTGGAATGATGTATGAGTTTCGTTTCACTTCTCAAGTGTACGCCACTTTGTATTGGTCTTTCATGTGGAATTCCAATAAAATTGATGCATGTTTGTGGCAGTAATGTGACAAAATGTGGAAAACTTGAAGAGGGCTGAATACTTTTGCAACCCACTATATATATATATATATATATATATATATATATATATATATAAAAGCTATTTTACCGCAAGAAGTCGCTAAGTCAATGAAAGTCTATGGGGACTTTCACACTTGAGTGGTGCAATGCACTGTGTAGGAAGTAGCCCCCACAAAGTTATCCGTGCTTTACCGCATAATTTGGGCGGTAGGCACAAGTCTATGGTAACATCGTCAAGTGTAAATGACGGAGCTGGTGGGAATCCCAGAGTTGTACTTCCTGTCGACCAGGAAGTACGTCACTGAGCGTGGGGCAGGCCTATGCCTATGACCCTGTTGGTGCACTCTGCCACAGGGTCGTATGAGTACGGATTTGTGACATGATCATATGGCAAGCTTCGGTGCTGTGGGATGACAGCTCTTACTTCAGAGCACAGAAAAATTAATCAAATTATTTTTAAACCACTAATTCAAGCGGTTTAACACCCAGCATTACAACTTTGCTTTAAAAGATTGCTTACAGCTTACAAACTATTATGCCAGATTTTTTTTTAAGCAGAAATTCACTGAATGGGTTAAACATGACATTTTAGTGTTGGATTCAACTAGGAATCCGCATCTGTTCTTATCTGTAGTTACAAAATGTATCTTTATTTGGAATACAAATAGACCTTTGAAAAGCCTGCCGGGGAAGCCCTCTTTGTCAGAGCAGTGTTTGTTTGTTACATTGTAGATAGATACATTCGTAACTAAACAAGCAAGCATGGAGGAGAATTTCTAGCTAAATGCAGCACTAAAATGTCATGTTTAATCCATTCAGTGAATTTCTGCAAAAAAAAAATCTGGCATAATAGTTTATAAGCTGTAAGCAATCTTTTAAAGCAAAGTTGAAATGCTGGGTGTTAGACCACTTTAAGAGGTAAAATGAACAATGCATGAATATTCACAGAAAAGAGAACTACTGGTGTGCTGGAGACCACTGATAAAATGACACAGATTTTTTTTCTTGACAGCTTTATTGCACACTGATGACTGTCACACTCAGATTGCTATCAGTAAGAAATATAAACCTAATGCTCAAAGTAGCTGGATTTTTTTCTCAATACACTAACAAGGTAACAGATAGGTAAATGAGGTGTAGATAGGTACACTAGACAGTATCGTTAATAATGTGATAAAGAATGTTAAGCCAGCAACAGGGGGGAATATCACTGTGAGAAAATTAGAACTCAAGAAATGTAAATGTGACTATACATACATTGTTCTCTTTAATAAATGCCTTTTAGCCAGAAGACTTGTAGTGTCCCGGTGACAATCGCTAACCTTGAGTAGAGTATATATGCAATGTGTCCACATGCTGTGTGAATATAATATGCTGATTGAAGACTGTCCGTTAAGCAATGCAGCTAAGCCTTCACAGTATGTCTATTCCTAATGCTGAATTATTGATATAATTGCTAGAATAGTTACAGCTAAACAATTCTAAAATGGCCAGCTAACTTTCTATATGCATGCACAATAACACAATGATACAGCAAAACAATTGTATCTAGAATACACCCTGATCTAACTTACCCAGAGACAGATATAGCTATGCCCTTGTCTCTCTTTAGACCTTCCCTTCCTAACAGCATGAAATTAGACAGTGAGAAACACCTTCCCTCCTCCCCTTTATAAAGGCCTGTGGTGAGATCTCTTCGAATTGGTTGTTGAGGCAAGGGGTGCATTGTGGAAAGAAGTTATTGGCCAAGCAGAGGGAGTTTACCATGTTTCCCGCCTGATCTCCTACTTTCAGACCACCCCCTTCTTTGTTCTCACCTAAGCTCGCCACATGTCAAACATGACTGTCAGGTTCGTGAGAATCTTCTTAGCGAGATTGGGGCCGATTTTCTGCAAGACAGAACTCCTAAATTTTGCTCACTCATCCCTACTTAGCTGCCTACTGTAATAAGTAATAATTGGCATGTGTGCTTTGCTAAAGAATGGCAAGTTCATGAACAGTATCATAAAAAGTTATCCTGTACCCTGATAGAAATCCTTTGCAGTTTTTCACTGCTATGCTTTGTGTTACAAAGAAATATGGGCAAAATTTTGTATGTACACAGTCACATGGTCCATCCAGTATAAAAGAGAGTCTGTCATTCCTTTCGTGTCTCACTTCAAAGTTACTGTTGCTGTTATTTTGTTTTTATTTTTTTAATTTCAACTTTGTAAATGTAAGTGAGCTTACATTTTAATCACAATCCATCCATTTATTAAGGTGGTCTTTTTGGGTCTGACTCAAGTTAGTATTGGTAAAAAAAAACTAATCTTGGAAGGCTGATTTTGTATGTAGAATGATGGAGATGACAGACAATTGGTCATTTTGTAAGAAGGGTATAAGCCCCCCCCCCGCACCCGACGGATTGCCATAGTCTACTCTTCCTTTGGAAATGATAGGTATGAGTTCACCCTACTCCCTCTCCTACTGCTGTGACTTTGGGCCCGATCCTATTCACTTTTTCTCCTAAGTTTTCTCCTAGGAGAAAAATTTCACCTTCTATTTATAACTTTTTAAATTGTTCTTAGCATTGTCTTGCTTGCTGGTATCATTTTATTGATAAGATATGAAATATTACCTAGGAGAACAGTTAGGAGAAAAAATGAATTGGATCAGCCCTATATCATTTTTTCATCAACCTCCCATCCCACAAAGGACCATAGGCTTGCAGAAACAGAGGTGCCACCTCCCAGTGCTTACTGTGAACAGAGCCGGGACAAGGTCCTCCAGCACCCAAGGCTGAGACAGCAAAGTGCGCCCCTCCATCCCTCCCACCCCAGCCGTCACACACTGATTGCTATTAGACTAAGAGGCGCCACAGGGCCCACAACCTCCCCAACACCTTAATATCTAGTTATCTGGCTTGCAGTCACTGCCATGTATCCCCTTTTCTTATTTCTTTCTGCTTCAAACACAATTAGGAATGACAGCTGACTGAATTCTGCGCCCCCTCCTACACTGCGCCCTGAGGCTGGAGCCTCTTCAGCCTATGCCTCGGCCCGGCCCTGACTGTGAATTTGGGTCCATATGAGGACACGGTGCATAGCCCATCATAGATTGAAGCCAAGGATCAGAAGAGCGATGGGCAGGAGGAAGCGAATGTTGCACATCAGCAACAGCCTTTGGTATAGAGCAGAGTGGTCAAAAAGAACAGGACCTCATGGAATACACATAGCTGGCTGGCTTTCAATAAAATGTTTTAATAAAATTCAGGGCCAAAATCTTCATTTATTTTCCAGTGTACTTTTTTTTTGTTCAGTTGTGTTCTTATGTCCTTCTGGCTTGATTAGCAGAATGATGGCCTGTCTCTTGCACTCATCATCATGCCTGTCAGAAATCCAAGCATTTCTTCTTTCTTCTTCTGTAAACATCCATAGCTTTACCCTCTAATTCACCAGGAATCTTACCATCAGGTATTTGATTTTGGATTGGATGAACATACATGTGATCAAAATGGGAGTCATACACTGAACTCCTAGTGAATTATATATTTGAATTTAGCCCATCAGACATAGCAGATCTTCCATTCAAGATTTCCTTACTCAAATCTGTGTTCATCTGGGGGAATTTTACATGAACAGAAGCAATGTTATTAATTAAAAGCAAGCAGTACAAGTTTTTGAAACGAATTACACAAATTAGAAACAGGAAAGTTTAGGTGATGCACTCAACATGGTGATTAGGTTGATCCCATCAGGCTGCTTTCACAGTGGGACGTTACAGGCGCACGTTAGAGCAGCCTGTAACGCACCCCCACCGCACAGCAATGAAAAATCAATGGGATGTTCACAGTGCCCACGTTGCGTTACACAGTAACGCTTCACGTCAAGACAACGTACTGCATGCAGTACTTTATACGCGGCTAAGCCGTGTTAGACTGTTTGCACATGCTCAGTATGGGTGATTTTTTTTTATTTTAGGGGTGGAGAGGAGGCGGGGAGAGGCCGCTACGTAGCCAGGCACATGGCTACTTGGCATTCACTGCACTTGCAGTGTTTACTCTTTGGAGTGGCTGCTGATTGGCTGGCGGGACCACGTGATGCGGAGAGCTCCGCTCACGTGGTCTCCGCAGCGCCTCCGACAGAGCAGGCGCACCAAGAGCTGCTTGTAACGCAGCTCTTGGTAGCGTCCTGCTCCAACACCACCAGGCGTTGCGTTAGGGGCACGTTATGTTCCCTATAACGTCCCCTAAACGCAACGTCCTGGTGTGTAAGTAGCCTTAGAGATAATATTTCCTGAATCAAAGTCATAGCCTGAACGATCTATAGTCCTGGGCTGGCAGCCTCATCTATCTCTAATACCTGCTGCTTCCACACTGTGTTTGAGAGGCAAAAGTCAGTAACTTTGCAGGCAAACTGGTTTTTGGCCTGGGACCCACCAGCAGCGCTTTAGTAGTGTTTGCCTAACACCAGAGATCTGCAAAGCACTACCGCATTAAAACCCTGTGAGGGTTTGACAATCATGCTTTGCAGTTGGGCTGCAGCAGTTTTGGAGCGTTCCCAGAGCAATCACATTTAAAAGATGCAGGCCCAAATCAGGATTGCACCAAAAATAACCAGCGTTTTGCGATCTGTTGCAAAGCGCCGCCAGTGGGTCCCAGGCCTCACTTTGGGAGTTTCAACGCCAAATCTGATAAGTTTACTTTCAAGGTAATTCCAAATCATATAACGTGGCTAAAGTTAGATATCAATAGTGACAGAGTCACATCAATAGTAGAAGCAACAGAGTAAGTACATAAGATCCTTGCCATATGTATGAGAGTAATATCTTGTACTGATTACTGATTACTGGTTACTGATGTGGTAATAAGTGACATTTTAGAACAGGCAAACCTCAGCTTTTACACTAATGAAACATGACTCATTAGGCACTCCTTCAATGGAATTGTTTATGTGCTAAATGTCATGCTTCAAAATACTTTCTGCAGTTGAGTAAATGAGAGCAGCACATTTTATCTCATGTTCTGGAGATTGAAAGACATGCTTTCCATAGGCAAGAGTTCACTGGGCAGGTTTGACATGTAACTACACCTTGGTTCTTGTGCAAAAAATGGAGGAAGGCAAAGATAACGGTATAAACTAATAATAACAGCCTAAAAGCTGTGTTAAAGCATACTAGAACTGAAAGGTATATGGAGGCTGCCACATTTATTTCCTTTTAAAGAGTAACTGTCAGGCTGCAAAAGCTAATTTAAACCTCTATTCTCCTGTGTTAAACAGTTTAGAAGGAAGCCAAAAAGGCAATACTGAAGTTAAAAATCTCTCTTACTTTGATGTTTGCTGAACAGCAAGGCTGTATATTCACAAGCCCCTAAGAAGAATGACAGGCCGCATAACAGATACTGCAAAGCATTCTGAGGCTCCTTCTTCTCCCCACTGAACTTACTTGGTCCTCCCCTTCATTTACCTATCCTGCCCTAAGGCTGCTTACAGTGAGAAGTTACAGGCTCATGTTACAGCAGCTTGTAACCTTGTGCAGCCAAGCTCCCAGCACTGAAAATTCAACGTGCTTTTCACAGGGCACGTTCCATTAGAGTATACTGCAGGAGTCCGCTATTGTTCCTAGCCACATGGCTAATTAATATTCACTGCACAGTAGTGTTGTGAACCATTTTTTGTGAGTCGAATCATCAGGAAGCAAGGTGAGGGAGGATATTACATCACAATTGGCTTCATAGGAGACAGACAAACATGGAACCTGCCATGAGCTGTCAGGAGCATCATTCTCTGCAAATACTATATAAAAATTCTGTGAAATCCAAACGAGGACAGTGAAATGCATATGTAATGTAAGTACAGCCAATATTTAGCTACTGATATATGTGTTTTTTTCTCTGAGACCTTATACCTAACAGCTCCTCTTTAAACAATGCAGATTTCCTGACTGTCCTGCTTAGCCTCTGCCTCTCCAATACTCTTAGCCATAGACCCTGAATAAACATACAAATCAGGTGTTTCTGAATTAAGTCTGACTAGAAAAGCTGCATGCTTGTTTCAGGTGTGTGATTAGACACTTCAGCAGCCAAAGAGTTCAGCAGGACTGCCAGGCAACTGGTATTGTTTAAAAGGAAATACTGTAATTATGGCAGTTACTACATCCCACTCAGTGTATTTAACGTCCAGGGTACTCAAAAAAATCAAATAGGCTGTTGTTTGTTCAACTCTGCATTTTACCACTTTCAGCCTTAAAGGGGAATGAAACCCAGCATTTCTTCTTTGCTCTAATAGGTTATTTACAGCATATTATATGCAACAACCATTTTTTTACTAGAACAGCATTCAAAGGGTTACACGCAGGACTTAGAAGCTTCCCTGCCAGCAAAGTTGGAGCATCCGAACTTTTCCACTCCCCCTCAGACTCGCTCCTTCCTTCAACACCTTCAAGCAAGCCCTCAAAACATATTTCTTTAAAATAGCCTACCCCACATCTACCACACTCTAACTCTCTGTCAATCACCCTTTCCACAGTCCTACCTTATAGGTCCCCCCACCCTTTAGATTGTAAGCCTTGGCAGGGTCTCCCCCCTCCCTTAGTGTGTCCTTCTTAATTTTACTACAGCAGCAATGACACCCTTCTCATGGACTAACTCGTACTTGTTTTGCCGGGTCTCTGTAAACCGCATTTTATACCCTGATTTTATGTATAACCTTGTGCTATGTTGTATAACCGTTTGCTACCTCTCTGTCCGACACCCCTTGTTGCAATGTATGTAGCCCTATTTATTGTCCAGTGCTGTGTAATATGTTGGCGCTTTATAAATACAATAAATAATAATAATAATAATAATACGAACTTAGATAATGTTATCTTGTATTTAATTGTATCAAGTGATGAATGTAAATAAAAACTTCTCTGACACTTCAGGCTCTGATGAACAAAGTCAGACAATCAGAAAGCATTTCTGCTTAAGTTAGAAGATAAATAAAGCAGTTATGAATAAAATGCAAAGTCAGCTCTCAGGGCAAAAAAAGTGTATTTTGGGAACGTATAATTTCTAAATGAATAATAATACTTACGCACAAAAGCAAATATGATAACCGTATGGCATATAAAAAGTAGGAAAACATGTTTTTATTGAATATTATGTCAGAGTTTTATACCGCTTTAAAGCAAACCTACACTGACATTAAACTTATGAGGTTTTTTATTATATGTGAAGTAATAAAGAAAACTTTCTTGGAGTCTTCTATTCTTATCTTCAGTTTAAAATATACCCGAGGCGGCACAGGTGGGGCAGATGGGACACAGAGGCATGTTTCCTGCTCCATAACATGCCTCTGTGTGTCCCCCGCACCATTCTCTGCAAAAGTGACGCGCTGCCACCCTCCAAAATTGGTGACAAGCAGCTAGTCGGTAGCTAACAGGGGAAAGGGTATCCCTTGCAGGAGAGGCACTCATGCAAATCGCCCACTCTGGCGTTAGGAATGCCCCTTCCCCAGCCCTAATTGAGGAGCTCTGCCTCTCCCCGCCTCTCCCCCATCTCCCTGCTCTGTACTCTGTGTTGAGACACAGAGTCAGAGCTGCAGGATTGTGATGCCAGGAGTCATAGGAATGTTTGTTTGCGGGAAGTAGGAGCGAAGGTGATTGACGTTACCTGATCTGGCTAGCCCCCCAGATCAGGTAATATGTTTTTTGTTTTTTAAATCCACCTTGGGTTTGCTTTAACCTCCTTGCCGGTTATCCCGAACTCAGTTCGGGGTAACCTGCGCAGGAGGATTTCTCAGGCCCCGCTGGGCCGATTTGCATAATTTTTTTTTGTTACAAGCAGCTAGTACTTTGCTAGCTGCTTGTAACTTCCGATCGCCGCCGCTCGCCGCCGATCCGCCTCAATCCGCCGCGCCGAGTCGCTCCCCCCCACGCCCCAGACCCCTGCGCTGCCTGGCCAATCAGTGCCAGGCAGCGTTGAGGGACGGATCGGGATTCCCTATG
This sequence comes from Hyperolius riggenbachi, assembly GCF_040937935.1. Classification (NCBI taxonomy): domain Eukaryota; kingdom Metazoa; phylum Chordata; class Amphibia; order Anura; family Hyperoliidae; genus Hyperolius; species Hyperolius riggenbachi. The sequence goes on along the minus strand of NC_090647.1, from coordinate 133,756,763 downwards.
ACGTCCCGACGTCCATGACGTCGGTGACGTCATCCCGCCCCGTCGCCATGGCGACTGGGGAAGCCCTGCAGGAAATCCCGTTCTGAACGGGATTTCCTGCTTACTCTGATCGCCGAAGGCTCAGCGGCTATCATGTAGCGAGCCCTAGGCTCGCTACATGGTTTAAAAAAAAAAAAAAAACCTCCTGCGCTGCCTCCTTGCCGGAGGAATTGAACCGGCAAGGAGGTTAAAGGACCACAATCGTGAAAAATTGTAGAATTTAAAATACATGTAAACTTATAAATAAGAAGTACTTTTCTTCCAGATTAAAATGAGTGATAAATTATTTTTTCTCCCATCTTGATGTCACTTACAGTAGTAGAAATCTCACAGAACCGACAGGTTTTGGTCTAGTACATCTCTTCATGGGGGATTCTCAATAAAAATGCCTTTAATAAATATGCCTTTATTCTTTATAAAGACATTCCCTGAAAAGGCTTTATAATAAAGATGTTGGCCGGCCTCCCTGCTCACTGCCAACTTTTTTTAGTGTTGGACAGAGCAACTTCCATTCACTAAGTGCTTTTGAAAATAAAGAAAACAGGGAGAATCCCCCATGAGGAGATGGGCTAGTCCAAAACCTGTCAGTTCTGTCAGATTTCTACTACCTACTGTAAGTGACAGCAACATAGAAGAAAAATGTATGGCTAATTTTACTCTGGAAGAAATGTACTTCTTATTTGTATGAGTTTACATGTATTTTCACCTGAAGAGCATCGCAAAAATCAAGCATCTCATCCCCCCAGAAGATCTACCAACCTTAGTTCATGCCTTCATTACATCCTGACTGGACTACTGCAATGCTCTCTACACTGGCCTTCCAAAAAAGGACTTGTACTGCCTACAGCTGATACAGAATACTGCTGCCAGACTGCTAACCAACCAACCCAGTCACTGCCACATAACGCCAGTCCTGCACTCCCTTCACTGGCTACCTATAGAATGGAGGGTCCTATTCAAGATCGGCCTACTGACATTTAAATCACTAAATAATCTGGGCCCTGGATACATGAAAGAAATGTTACAGCTGCGTAGCAATCCCCGCATTCTCAGATCCACAGGTTCTAATAATCTAGTCCACTTGGAAACTTTTGGTCCCAGAGCCTTCGGTCATGCTGCTCCTACGTTTTGGAACTCCCAACCTCAACAGATCAGGACAGCTCCATCCCTGGACGTGTTTAAATCCAGACTGAAAACCCACCTGTTCAGTTTGGCATTTGCAGAAATATAACTTTTGTTGTTTGAATACTTCATTCTTGTAACGATCGGTGTCGGCACGCAGAGAGAATCTGATTATTGGTGATCTGCAGTATCACCAAGAATACAGATCTATACCTGATTATGGATGATCTGCAGAATCACCAATAATACAGATATAGTGCTAACCTCTGGACACCTCTAGATATATATGGTGAGTGTTTGGTGTAACAGTAAGACTTTGAGTAACGCACCTGAGGAGCAGGTGATATTAGGCAGTATGGGCAATACTGCTCTTAGAGAGTACAGAAACCTCCCAGCAGCCTGAGACTCTCCAAGGGGTGGAGTCAGGCTGAAGGTAGGAAGGACCAGAGAGTGAGTGACACCTGAAGGTGGATGTCACTGACAGATCTGGAGACTATCTCTTAAGGGGAGAGATAGCTCTCGAGGTCGGGCAAGCCAGGTCGGCAACACATGGACAGACTAAGTACAAAGACAGAAGACTGATTCGGTATCCTAAACGAGCAGGGTCTGGCAACAGGTAATCAGAAGTGCGAGGTACCGAATCAGAAAGCAGAGGGAAAGTCAGAAATGCAACAGGTCATAACAGATAACAACAATGCCTAGTCTTGGTTGTGAGGTCCGTGGTCTCGACACCCTGGAACTAGTCTGAGGTATAACAGAATGGTAACACAAGTCCCTAGTCTTGGGTGTGAGGTCCGTGGTCTCGACACCCTGGAACTAGTCTGAGGGATAACAGAATGATAACACAAGTCCCTAGTCTTGGGTGTGAGGTCCGTGGTCTCAACACCCTGGAACTAGTCTGATGTATAACAGAATGATAACACAAGTCCCTAGTCTTGGGTGTGAGGTCCGTGGTCTCGACACCCTGGAACTAGTCTGATGTATAACAGAATGATAATACAATAACAAACAGAAGTAATCTGGCTCAGTGTGAATTCACAGGTCCTCCTGGTTTAAACACACTGTTGGATCTGACTAAGGTCTGAGTGCTTCCACGTAAGTGTTCGCAACGGCAGACAACCAGCAACTGACAAGCAAGCTGTACATATAGTTGCAGGACTCTGCCGCCCCGCCCGAACCACTCAGCCAATCAGGAGTCCAGCAGGAATCAGCTGATCATCCTGATCAGCTGACACATCTCCTGCTGGCATAAAGATCCTGACTTCTGTCGCGCGCGTGCGTAGCTCTCCATCTAGGTGCAGTAGAGATCCCAGCGGACCCAGACATGCGTTGCTGCGCGGAAACCGCCGCGCTGGACGCGGAATCAGCCGCCCTGCCGCCAGTACACGCGGCGGCTTCTCCGCGTTTTCTCACAATTCTACTACCAACTACGGAATCTGAGAGAGCTAAGTGCTTTGAGTCCTATGGGAGAAAAGCGCTATAGAAATGTTATTGTATTGGATTGTATTATTTTAAATTTTTTGTTATAGTGGTCCTTTAAGGCCTGAGTATAATGAGCTGTTTCAGCACTGATGTGTTATCAGCCATTGCTAATAGCAAGAATGAGTTTGTGAATTCTTAAATACTTTTTGTTTCTTAAATACATGAACAGATCTATTTTTCATATACACGGGACATCACTGCCTAGAGCAGCATTAGTAAATTACACCTACCATGAGCAATCTAAACAAAGCTAACCACAAAGGCATATCATGGTTTCTATGACAAATAACTGCTAGTTTGGGGTTTCTATTTTCTATTTTTTTGAAATTTTGTAGCTAAGTCCTGGCCAATGAAAAGGTTAACAAGGAAATGGAGGTAGACAAGATCATATAATATATATAGGTCTTTGTCTATTAAAGGGCATATTTGTCCTTGTTGCACCTCTGTTGCACAGAATTCATAAGCAGCATAGATAAGGTGAGCCAACTAGTTTTCTTTTAACAGGATTAATGAATCATGCTGTATATTTAATTTCATTACTATGGTACCTATCAGAGAATAAGCTATATTAGATAGTGTATAAACAGTCAGATCTTAAAGGAGATGTGCAAGTGTGAGGATATGAGCAACTTTCACAAGGGCTAAATTTCTTTGGCCTCCAAATTCCAGTATCTCAGTTTGATTGGACATCTGTAGGATGAGCTGGAAAAACAAGTCTAGGTCTTGGAGGTAAATCCAGAAGGTCTGCACAATCACTTGTAGACCAAGTCTGCTTTTATTCAATAGACGTGACACAATTCCATTCCATCAACCAGCGATTTGTTTCGGGGCCCCAAGGGGGCCCTTTGTAAAGGTCATAACACAGAATGGTAACTTACTATTCTGCAATGGTTATTATCTTGACAAAGGGGACCTCTCGGGGCCCTGAAACGTATAGTTGGTTGATGGAATAGAATTGTGTCACGTCTATTGAATAAAAGCAGACTTGGTCTACAATTGAGTGTGCGGACCTTCTGGATTTGCTATTGACTGTATTTACGGTCCTGCACCTCTACCGTGGTGTGCGACTCTTCTTCTGATTGCTAGTTCTTGGAGGTGTCCCCTCATAACTTACAGGACTTAAAGTATCTTCCACTAATCACCTTGAGGCAGGTACTAAAAGATAGATCTTGTTGACTCAATGCTTTAACAAGTCAAAACTCTTTTGACATTATAATGTTTTGACTGATCAGTGTAGAAGAGTTAATTTATTAAGCTTCTCCGAGACTACAGAAAAGTGGTGAATCTAAGTGATCAAGAAAATGTAGCCTTGACTTCTAAGCTATTTAGTGGCAAAGGTTTGCCCTGGGCAAATGAGTAGGGATGCTCTGTAAATATCGCGGAATTGTTAATACTGTGATCCCGGCCAAAATTAGGTCATTTCCGATTCCGGTAGTCGGCACGGAATTGCTAAACCTCTCAAACGGAATTCCGCGGAAATTTTATTAATTCCGCGGAATTTTCCGGGATAACACAAATCTCTCTCTCTCTCTCTCCTTAATCCTTAATCATTAATCGGAACGGGAAATTGCAATTCCGAGCATGCCTACAAATGAGTACAGTGTCCTAGTGATTAGCACTCTCACCTCACATGGCTACCTTGTGGGGGTTCAGTAACTTCCCTTACTATTATCCATGCAGAGTTTGTATGTCCTTCCCCTGTTTGCATAGGTTTTCCTATTGAGGATAGTTAGTGACATGACTATGGACTCTTTAAAGCTCTGAAGAAGACGTCAGTGTTATATTATTAATAATAATAATAATAATAATAATAATAACAATAAATGTTGTGAATAGCTTACAATTTAGTGAAGAAGCAGTTAGTCAAATGTGATTGTGTATATGTATCTGAAATCCAAAATGTTTTTGAATTCCCTATCCATATTTGTCACAACATGCTTTCATTGCAGTTGTTTGTGCACTACTGTATTTTCAAAACCACTGTTTTAACAACTTAAACCTAATAAGACCAGGAAGAGGATTTCAAAAGATTGTGACCTAACAGAAGTTATTTTAATCAATCCAGGTCATCTTTGCTGGTTCTACGCTGAATTGGGCCCATATCTTTGTTAGGAGGCTGAAAAAGATTACATTTGCATTTCCTTTAAGATTTTTTTGAGAGACAAAGTGAGACATAAGTAAAAAGATATTTCAAGCTCTAGAAACTGAGTGACTTAGTTCACATGCAAAGTAGGTGCGGTTGATTACATTAGAATCCATAACAGTTTCCTAAACCCCGCATATAGTATACTTCGGTGTCCTACTTGGGATCCATATAAGTCCGGGCCCAATAGTGCAATACTACAGTACTTCTACCCATGTGCATGAAAAAAGGGCGCTGTGAAAAAAAGGGCCCAGCTTGATAATGAAATGGACCAAGTGGATAACGAAATATGATAACGATAAACATCGTTGTCAAACTTTGTGAATGATAACAGTCGTTGTAAATACAGACAAGGAATAATAATGAAAAAATATTAACGGTAAAAATCGTTACCTAATTCAACAATACAGCTTAACACAACCCTACTCTCACACAGAACCCTTCCCTGGTGGTGCCTAAAACTACCCACTCCCCTGGTGGTGCCTAACCCTAACAACCCCCCTGGTGGTGCCTAACCCTAACCACCACCACCCCCAGTGGTGCCTAACCCTAATCAACTCCCTGATGGTGCCTAACCCTAAAGAAAGTTGCAGCTTTTACATAGGACTCGACCCTCCAAAGTGTGAAATACAGAAAACTATTTATACATAGTGTCATACAGCACACTAAAAAGCACAATGTTTCTGGCAGAGGCCCTTTCTCAAGTGCTCCAAGAAAGTGCCTCTGCCCGAAATATTGTGCTTTTTAGTGTGCTGTATGACCGCTATGTATAAATAAATACTTTTTTGTATTGTACACTTTGGAGGGTCGAGTCCTATGTGGAAGCTACAACTTTCTGGCTTACGTTGTGAGGTTGATGGGCCTCTTACCACACTGGACTCCCCATGTGTTATAACCAGTCTCTGTAGCCGGTAGGTTACACTAAATTGAATTGGTGCCTAACCCCCCCCCCCCCCCCAGTATTACCTCAACTTAACTGCCGCCCGAGTGGTGCCTAACCCTAACCACTCCCCCTGGTGGAGCCTAACCCTATCCACTCCCTCTGCAGAAACACCCCTTTACACATGGAAACGATAGTATCTTTGATAACGTAAATTTTTACATACAAACGAAATAATATGCCAAAAATTATAACATTGCAAACTTCTAAAACGATAACTACTTTAAAAACTATAATGTTCTTAACGATATTTATTGCGGCGCCCTTTTTTTCTGCTTTTTTCGCCGTATTAATAATTGAATTCAAGTCTATGGTGGCGCCCTTTTTGTCCACCCTCAGCCGGCTTTTTTTTTCCTGCTACCCTTCTACCCTGTACATAAAAAAAATATATACAGTATATGTGGTATATTTCTTGCTCTAGTACACCTGGAAAAGAGGTTTCTAAGAAAATGCACTGTAACCACACTAAACATCATTCTGAAAATGTTATTTTACAATTTGTAGGGAAGTTGCCGCATCACTTCAGCAGTTTATAATACTATTGCCAATAATGATGTGAACTTTCAAAGGAAGAGAGAGAGAGCAACTGGCATTGCTGCTATATTGTTATTTATTGGTTACATGCAGTAATCACATTCAGCTTGTTTAGTGTGTTGTGTAAAATCAAAGTAGAAGCAGTGCCAGTTGCTCTATCTCTTCCTGTGAAGTTTCTGCATCTGTATACACAACAGCATCAAGAGCACTCTGCCTCTTTATCGGAGAACAAGATCTGTACAGCACATTTATGCACAATGCAGTGCTGACTTGCTAACTCTCACTTCTACATACGGTAATGATGTGAACTTTTTTTAAAAAGCCATTTAATCCATATTTTATCTGTGTGCACTAGATACCACAAGTATTTCAGTACAAATCATCTGTCTTTTCCTATAAACAAAAAACAGCTTATAGTCACTGCTCTAGTATACACACTAATGGATCCAACCCGTTGTCTCTAGAGGGAGTTCAATAACTGGAAAAGAGGGATGATGACCTCTATGCAGTATTCAACAAAGTAAAGAGCTGACACATCCAAAGTAAATCTTTATTGGTTCCATGTAAAAGCATATGGCCAACGTTTCAGAGCCACATAGGGCCCCTTTATCAAGATTTAGGCTGCTTTCTCACCAGGACGTTGCGTTTAGGGGACGTTATAGGTCGCATAACGTGCCCCTACCGCAATGCATGATGGTGGTGGAGGAGGACGCTACTAAGAGCCGCGTTAAAAGCAGCTCTTGGTGCGCCTGTTCTGTCGGATGAGCTCTCCGCATCAAGTGGTCCCGCCAGCCAATTAGCGGCCGCTCCAGGAAGTAAACACTGCAAGTGCAGTGAATAATAAGTAGCCACGTGCCTGGCTACGTAGTGGACTCTCCCCGCCTCCTCTCCGCCCATAAAATAAAAAAAATTCACCCATACTGAGCATGTGCAAACAGTCTAATGCGGCTTAAGCCGCTAGAACGCACAGTATGCTGCACTTCAAAAGAACGTGCAGCGTTACTGTGTAACGCAGCGTGGGCACTGTGAACAGCCCATTGATTTTTCATTGTAGTGTGGTGGGGTGCATTACAGGCTGCACTAACGTGCGCCTGTAACGTCTTACTGTGAAAGCAGCCTTACTTTGGATGTGCCAGCTCTTTACTTTGCTGCTGTAGTATACACTCCTGATCAGTCAATGTTTAGTAATCTTGTGGAAAAGATCATTCAGTTTATCACAGCAACTACTGTAGCTATGTGTCCTTGCTACCCAAGTAGTCAATCTCCTATTAGAAGAGGCTATAAAACATTCTAATCACAAGAATTTTCACCATCATGTTTATGATAAATATCTTTATAATGATTGGATTTTAAAAGATAGGACTTTGTGATTTGTATGAATGTGTGATTGGTGCATTGTGACTTTTTCTGCTTAAAGAGACTCTGTAACGGAAAAAAGTTCCCCTGGTGGGTACTCACCTCGGGAGGGGGAAGCCTCTGGATTCTATCGAGGCTTCCCCCGTACTCCTGTGTCTCACGGCGGTCTCGCTGCAGCCCACAGAATGCACAGCCGACAATTTGTCAGGTTGTGCAATATTTACCTTTTCTGGCTTCACGGGGGGCGCTGTTGCGGTTCTCTGCTCGAAAATAGGCAGAAATAGCCTATCTCTGCTGGGTACGCTCTATAACACAGGCGCAGGAGATTTGCGCCTGCGCAGTAGAGCGGACTGGCAGCGATCTGCTATTTCCGCCTATCTCCGAACAGAGAGCCGACAGTGTGTCTGCACTGGAGCCAGGAAGGTAAATATTTACATCCTCGCCGTTCGGGGAGCTTTATCGCTGCCGCCGTGAGACACAGGAGGATGGGGAAGCCTTGATATGATCCGGAGGCTTCCCCCACCTGAGGTGAGTACCTTCCAGGGGAACTTTTTTTAGTTACAGATTTTCTTTAAAGGGACTCCGAGCTCAGAAAAAAAAGGCAAGTTGTACTCACCAGGGGCTTTTTCCAGCCCAGTGCTGGTCGGGAGGTCCCACGCCGGCGTCCTGGCTCCTCTCCTTCTCCCCGCTCCGGAATGGCTGGCAGGCCGCAGCCCGGGCGACACTCTCCCGAGTGTCGGGCTGCTTCTTCCGCATATGACGCGGATTACGTCACACGGCGGCCGGCGTGAAAGTACTGCGCATGCGCGCTTTGTTCGCGCATGCGCAGTACTTTCACGCCGGCCGGCGTGATGACGCGAGGCGGCCGGCATGTGACGTAATCCGCGTCATATGCGGAAGAAGCAGCCCGACACTCGGGAGAGTGTCGCCCGGGCTGCGGCCTGCCAGCCATTCCGGAGCGGGGAGAAGGAGAGGACCCAGGACGCCGGCGTGGGACCTCCCGACCAGCACTGGGCTGGAAAAAGCCCCTGGTGAGTACAACTTGCCTTTTTTTTCTGAGCTCGGAGTCCCTTTAAATGAATCTTATTTAGAGGTGGGTGAGTTGTCCATACAAAAATAAAATAAGAGATTGATTGATATCTGCTTTTAGTGATAATTAGAGACAGGAACTTTCAAGACTTGGTGAGAGTGAACCATTGTTTAGTCTGAGCTTGGTAATATTTAGAATTGCTCCACTGTATGTGCCACTCCCAACAGCAAGTTAAAGTGGACCTGAACTCAGAACATCCCCTCTGCTCTAAAAGATAAGTAACAGCATAATAATCTTAACCTAGACAAAAAACAATTTCTTTGTTACAGCTGATACAAATCCTAAAATAAATCTGCACTGTTTCTACTTCCTGATTCATGGACGCAAACATATTGTTAACAGCATGTGCTTTCAAATGAGCTAATCTGCCATCTCTTCCATGGCAGTCATGTGGCACAGGGGAGAGATCAAAAAAACAACTTGTGATTAGACCTAAATGAGGGAGAATTAGGCAGGCTAAACTCTCTAAATACCTACAGGGTGCATTTCTCTATGTTTTCCTTCTGTCTTGTGCAAGAGTTCAGGCCCACTTTAAATGTATGTCAACCAGAGATTTTATTTCTTTTTCTTTTGCTTTGCTGGATTGTACAGCACTGTATTATTCCTTTATAAGGGGCAAACTCCAGGTAACTGCTGGCTTTTGTACTTGCAAAATATGCCTTAGGCCTTGTTTCCATCTGTCCGCTTCTATCCGCTTTTTATAAGCACATCAATGTTACAGATTGATACATGTTGCTAAAAAGCGGACAGAAGCGGACAGAAGAGCATAGATGGAAACAAGGCCTTACTTGGATACTGATATTTGTAGCAGGGATCATACCTAAATAGAAAAACCATGACAGGATCTTATAACTTTACATACATGTTAGGATACTGTGCAATAGATATTTGTGTTTCTAATGATTACCGTAGTAACATATATTTTTGCACATATGGGGCCATATGGAATTCACTTTTTATCCTCGGTTTTCTCCTAGGAGATAACTTGAAACAATTACAAACGTACCAAAAGTAGTAGAAAAGGTACTATCAGATTTATTATCATTATTCTGATTATTCTGAATAAGTATTCTGATTATTATCTTACTTGCTGGGTGTTTGGAATGCATTTTATCAACAAGGTGTGAAAATATCAACTTGGAAAAAAGTAAGGAGAAAAAGTGGATGGGCCCATTCCTGAGTTTTCTCCTAGGTGATATTTTCAATTGTTTTTTTTCCAATAAAATGACTTTTAAACCACCAGCAAGCAAGAAAATACTCAAGATAATTTTGATAGTACCTTTTTTCCTACTTATTTCAACTGCAAAGTGCTGAAAGGTTATTTTAAATAGAAGATGAAAAATTATCCCCTAGGAGAAAACTGAGGAGGAAAAGTTAATTGCATATGGGCCAAAGTAAATGTACCCCGAAGTACAATATGAGCTATACATATAGTCCAGCTGTTTTATCCACAGCAATCAGCTACCATCCAGCTGTGCTCCTTCCTGTGCTCTAGTATTCCTAGTTATGCATTGCATACACTTTGCTATAAACTTCTAAATAACATATTGCTCCTGCAAAAGAAAAAAATCAGTGTAGGTAGATGTGAGATCTCATCTCACCATGATACTCCCACACCGCCCAGTTCAGCCACCTGTAGATCTTCACTCACCTCTTTCAAGCTTGTGAGTCTCGATAAAGTCACCTCACATCTCCCACCATCTTCCTCCACCACTATTCCACTGACCCCTGTCTCCTGTGACTTATTTTGTGCCCATTCCTCATATGCTTCCAAAATATTGAGGGACATGTTTACAAAAGTGAAGAGCAAGAAAAGAGTTTCAGATGCATACAGTTATATCCAATAAAGTGTAACTTAAAATACATCACATAAAAATCTTGACACATGAAGTCCAATACATCACAGTCATACCATTGAGCTCAGCCTCATGCATGTAGTGGCTTTGCTCTCACGTCATACCACACCATTCTTCCTCTCTGCATGCTGCATTCTCTGCTACAGCGGAGGGCTTGTCCAGAGATCTGACCTGACCACCTAAGCATTAATATCCTCCCCATGTAGTTTTAAATATGCAGATTTTGGCTAACCAATGAAATGGTCCTTTTGGCAGAAATTGAACATCGTGAATTTTGATCCTCTATGCAGAGCGATTAATGTATGCTTTTATGTATACTCACAGAGGTTTTTACCTGTAGTACATGCCTCTGAAGAAGATATAGTCACGAAACCCACTTTAGACTGCACTCAATGATACTACTGTGCATTATTGAATTCTAAGTTTCTGTCCTTACAAGATTTTTGTGTCGTATTAAAAGTTATGCTTTTTTGGATATAACTGTATGCATCTGAAACCTTCATTTTTCATGCTCTTCTTTATTACTGATATCTATACAGAGTAGCGTGATACTGATGAGATTTATTGTGCTTTTGTATAACTTGTTTACACTTGTTTAAACAAAATTCCTATTCGACCTTCATCTGGGTCACACACTATCAGTTCCCTATTGGTTCTCACAAAGGTAACCAATGACCAGAGCCAAGTCACAAGACGATTTCTTTCTCATCCTTCTCATGGATTTTGTTTTCATTTTCCACTGTCAGTCACATTATCCTACTCCAAACCAACCACAGTCTGTATGCATTGGTGACATTGCCCTTTCTTGGTTCACTCCCTACTTATCAAACTGCTGTTTCCAAGTAGTGGGTAAGGTGGAGGCGCCCAATGTATGCTCTATTTTGGAATTTTTAAATGTGAATAGAAATGATATAATAAAAAGAGAGGTACTTGCTTACCTCTCCAGAAGATATAGACACCAGTTCAACTGGGAAAAAATGTTTTATTCAAAAAGCAAAGGGGATAGAGTATAGACGCCTCTACAATCTATCCCCTATGCTATCAATGCATTTTGTATTGACCTGAGGAAGTGGGCCATGACCTGTGAAACGCATTGTCAGATTGCTTTTTGAATAAAAAAAATGTTTCCAGTTGAACTGGTGTGTATATCTTCTGGATGTTTCTCCCTCTAGTGTCTGACGCTACTTCCTGTTTATACAAGAGGGGAGAGCCCGAGGTGAGGGAGGGGGGTCCGTCCCACCTCCCCACCGACATGCTACCAAGCTCTCCCCTCATGCTGCCACCCCTCCAGCACCCAAAAATGGCCCTGAGCGGGCCGGGGGGGGGCCGCTCAGAATTTCTGCAGGGAGGCCCGGCGATTCCTAGTTATGCCCCTGCTGCAGGAACTGCAACCCACCTTTGTGAGTATATATTTATATGATTTTATCCTCCCTATACCTAACGATACTGCACCATTGGGCTCCCGGTCTCTCCCTACTTCTCACCTAGGAATTTTTGGCCCTTACAAGAATCACCAAAAAAAAAACCCTATTGCTGTTTCCAAGTGTCTTTCAGTGGAATTTCTTCCTCTCATACTCCTTTCCCTGTTGGTATTTCACAAGGCTCATTTTGGACCTGTAATTTTTTTATCCCTAATCCTCCTCACTTGGGAAACTAATATTCTCCTTCCACATGCAGTTGACACCCAAATTTACCTATCTACACCTGATTTATCTCCCTCTGTCCAGAACAAAGTCTCATGCTGCTGTTACAGCCAATACCTGAAAATTGACTTTGATAAAACTGAACTGCAACATCCAAAATATGCCCCTGCCAATTCTGTAACTGCACATAACACAGTAAGTTACCCCATTTCATAGGGATGTTGTCTTTGGTGTCACCTTTGTCTCCGCACTGTCAATCACTCCACATAACCAGAACATATCTGGGATATGTCACTTCCAAAACACAGCATTTCCAAAATATACCCCTTCCTGACCACCAGACCCATCGTACGAGCTCTCAGTGTCGCTCATCTTAACTACTGGAACATCTTCCTATCTGGTTTCCCTCTAAATGGATTCTAACATCTACGATCTATCATGAATTCTGCAGACACATGTATATATCCTTATCAATCTCTGAATTTCAAACTAGTCACAACTACATTTTCTTTCCTGTTGTGTGCTTTGATCTCCACGCCTAGATTGTAGGCCCGATTTGGCAGGGTCCTCCTTCTCTTGTGTTATAGTATGTAACTGTTATGTATGCTGGTTTCTCATGTGACACCCCCTCCCCAAATCCTCCTTTCTCATGTATTGTACAGTGCTGCATAACATTTTGGCAAGTTATGAATCAAATATAATAATAATGACAGCAGTTTCTCTAAAATACTTTACATTGGCCCAGGATGATAGTCCCAGTGGTACATATCTTTTCAAACCATATAAAAAGATCCCACTCTAGAAATGACAAAATTTAGTCTTTAAAGCATAATGTAAATATGGAACAACTATACTGAAATGAATGGACAATGAACATCTGTTTTGAGTACAGCATGTAACCATCCATGGATATTGTCCACTGCAATGAAACACAAAGGGGTATCAACAGTCCAAGTATCAAGCGTTCTCTTCCAGCGTTGTTACATGTGGTCTTCAGCAATGATATTTCAGCATTAATATTTATTGTCTTCTTAAATATCCATGACTTTTCTGAAATATACAATTTCTCCATCTTTGTGTCATGCACACACACTGCTACCTAAGACGTCTATTTCTATTTTCGGCAGAGATGGACCTCTTTCAGAAGCTAAAGAGATTACGTTCCAGTCCTCTTTAGGCCATGATAATATTAAGGAAACATAACAGTACCAGGTGTTGGTTGGCCAAACGCTTACAAGTCTCACTTAGTTTCTACATGCAATAAAGGTTTTTATTCCTCCTGGCCATTTGCAAAGATCTCTTGATAGTAAGTGAGAAAATGTTCCACCACTTGATTCTGATAAACCATGTTGGCAGCAATGTTAGCAAGCTGTTCCTTCTCTGGCCTCATCAGTGTTGGTCCGAAGACTATACCAATATTCTGAGTGCTCATACGATTCTTTTCACACTGTTCTCTAACACTGGAATAGAAACAGTAACAAAGAATGGTTAGAAGCACTTCACACAAATTATGTACAACATTCTACTGCTGATATTGTAAGGTGCACGGTGTGGTTTTTACATTACTATATTTGATACTCATGGAATACAAATTACTAAACTATTTCAGTATGGACAAGGTCATCACCTTGCAAGAAACAATGTCATTCCTATTCTACTGCAATGTAATTCTACTGTAAACCGCGATCAACAGTTTAAAGAAAACCTGAACCAAATACCCAGGATTTTTACTTACATGGGGTTTCCTCCAGCCCCCTTCAGGCAGTTCATTCCTTTGCTGTCTGCACCACTTCGGTCCCACGCTTGATGGCTTGGAACATTAGCTCAGTTGCTCTTCTTCATGCATGGACTATGTGGCCCGGCTGCACGCCCCTGTAGTGCTCCCATAGCCAAAAACAATCTTGAACCTGCGTGACAAAGAGTGACTGAGCCAATGTGCTGGGCCATCCAGCGGAAGTCCGGAGTGGCCTGGGTAGATGGTGAGGGACCGAACACCCTGAAGCAGGCTGGAGGAAAGCCCAGGTAAAACATAAAGGTACACTTTAAAAGGAAATAAATGTTGACTTCCATATCTCTCTCACAACATTGTCACTTTAAAGGTAGAAGAAATATGTTATCTTTATTTTCAACAGTGTAAAAAGGGGTTAGAATCTCCTTTGGGTTTTTAATGATTTATTGTTCCATGGGTTGGAGGGGAACCCTGTTAGTCAAGAAGATAGATATCAAAGGGATAGCAATAAAAACCCGATAGGGGTGATTTCAGTCTTCAATGCGCAACAAAAAATGATGTGGCTGAATCTGTTCTGTTGGAGAACTTTAATAATTTCTTGTCATGTCAGGACTCAGGAAATGAGGGAAATTCTCCCAGATTGCAACACAGACGGTGGTAAAAAGCTCAAAGGATTTTAATTCCTTCCCACCTGATCCAAAGCTCAAATACAAAAATTAAAAACAGAACTTGAATAGTTTAAAAAAAACTCTCCACAAATACCAGAAATAAAACTGCAACTTCACAATAATATGACTTCTCCCCTGCTCACTCAGTGCAACCCAAATGACACAGACCATCACAGAAGTAGAGGCATACAGGGGGCATGGTCTGGACTGCCAGGTTCTTCAGTGATGCTGAATCTTGCCTGGCTGTCCAAAAGAAGGGGAGTGGAGATGCAGGTAGGTGACTATGAAGTCATAGAGAGAGTTAATGTACTCTTGGTAAAATCTCAGCATTCTGCTTTAATACCGTGCACTTTGATTTATGTTCATTCTGAGTGGATGGCATTGTTATCAGCTAGTATGCTCTCATGCCCGTTTCTAGGTCTGGGCAGGACATTGCCTGGGGTGAAGTGGCAGAGGTGGCACATACAGAGTGCACAGTGGGAGTGGTTAAGATAACTCCCCTCACCGGGATCCACATTTGCCGCATCTCCTTCCTGGTCCTAGGCATCCCTCTCCCTGGTAATAGTGCCCTTTATGATATGATCACAAGGGGACACTGTTACCAGTGAGGTGGAATGCTTAGGACCAGGAAGGAGATGGGGCGCATGTGGACTAACCACTCCCGCTGTGCAGTATGCATGCGCCCCCCCCTCCTAGGCTACTAGGGGCACTCTGGCTACCATGAACAGAGGGCACTTTGGCTACCATAAACGGAAGGCACTCTGGCTACCATAAACGGGAGGCACTCTGGCTACCATAAACGGGAGGCACTCTGGCTACCATTAACGGGAGGCACTCTGGCTACCATAAACGGGAGGCACTCTGGCTACCATAAACGGGAGGCACTCTGGCTACCATAAACCGGAAGGTACTCTGGCTACCATAAACAAGAGGTACTCTGGCTACCATAAATGGGAGGCACTCTGGCTACCATAAACAAGAGGCACTCTGGCCACCATAAACAGGAGGGAACTCTGGCTACCATAAACAAGAGGCACTCTGGCCACCATAAACAGGGGAGCTCTGGCTACCATAAATGGGAGGCACTCTGGCTACCATAAACGGGAGGCACTCTGGCTACCATAAACGGGGGGGGGGGGGGGGAACTCTGGCTACCATAAACAAGAGGCACTCTGGCTACCATAAACAGGGGGATTTCTGGCTACCATAAACCAGGGCACTATGGCTGCCTAAAGGGGGACCCCCTACAGGGGGTGCTCTCTATGGCTCCCTACAGGGGTTGCTCTTTGGCTCCTTACATGTGGGACTCTCTGGCTACCTATACTTAGTGGGCATCTTATACTGGGGGGCTACATCTGGCTATCTATACAGACTATACATGGTGGGTGGCAACCTATGGTTAATATTGAGTATCACCTCTGGCTAGCTTTATTGGTGGCTACCTAATTCTGTGGGGCACCTCTGGCCATCGCATAACTATATTATGCCTATGGGGGGGGCACAATTTATACACCTTCGCCCTGGGAATTCTATAGTCTTGAAACTGCACCGAATGCTACCAACATCCTTGTAAACCAGGGAGGAAAAAGTTGTATCTCTAAAGCTTTTCAGAACTTCCTGCAATTAATGTATTGCTATCGGTAGAGGAATCATAACTTGGAAGATGTCCTGCAAACAGCACATTACTATGTGGTTTATCTATAAGAATCTGGTAATATTACAGGAAGAATTTAGTGCAGTCACTTCCTCTGTGAAAATGTCATGCACACAGACCCTGAATCATAGCAACTAACCTGGCCAGCAGAGGGGCTTGTGTACAGCAGCTGTTGTGTGCCCAAGAGACGCCAGATTTGTATTGGGGCAGGGAGGAAGTGGACTGCAGATGACTCAATGCAAAAAAAATTAACCAGAGTACCGGGAACATAACTTCTGCTTCTCAAGCTCTACATGTAATATCATCTGTCAGTGCTTACCATGTGATTAACCTCTCCTAGACAGCTAGCAGTAATGGCAGGCACACCTTCTCATTAAAAAAATGGCAGATTATAACCAATTTCAGCAAATGCAGACAGGAACCTTTTAACATTTCTTACTAATATGGTTTCCATTAGAGTAAGAAGCGTGTAACGTCACAATAAAGCCTGCCAATACACTGGTGGCTGTCCGAGGCCAGAGTAGTGGTGCCAGGAGACATGAAGCATCCTACAGCAATGCAGTATAATAATCACAGTGAAAGGATGATGACTGCTAATGCTTCGGCACAAAACTACCTAAACATGAACTTAATGTCAACGGAATATAGTATATCAGGCCTCAACTCTACACTGCCCGTTTCCTTACTGGAGTCACTGAATAAAGCAAATACAGTCGTTACATTGCCAAATGGCAGCCGATGTATATAAGCTGTTTCATGCTATATACGGTACATTATGCTGCTAATGCAGATTTCAGAAAGTATGGGTGGCATTGCCATGACACAGTAACCAGAGTTGCAGTAAAAACAGGTACCCCCTAGGCAGAGTGATGGTTTGGGGGCTCCCCAGCTCCACAAGCCCCCCAGATATCAGGTTTAAATAGTAATTTTCCCTCTAGATAAACATATTATGTTGACTCCTTCCCTCAGGTATCAATATTTGGTAGTCATGTAACCCCAAATATTAGAAATAAGTATTCATGTCCCTCCAGACATCAATATTAAGTAGGTAGGCATCCCCACCACCACCACCACCACCAGATAAAAGAATTAGGTAGCTATGTGTCCATCAGATGTCAGAATTAGGCAGCCTTGTGTTCACCAGATATCAGTAGTATACATCCATGTGTTCAGAAGAAATCAGAACTGGGCAGGGCCTTGTGCCACCAGATATCAGAATTAAATAGGAATTACAGGGAAAGTAATGTAATGCATCATTTTTACAATCATTATGTATAAATGATTTAGTCAGTGTTTGCCCATTGTGAAATCTTTCCTCTCCCTGATTTCCATTCAGACATTTATCACATGGTGACATTTTTACTGCTGGCAGGTGATGTCACTGGAAGGAGATTCTGCTTGCTTTTTTGGCATTTGGAAACAGCTGTTTCCCACAATGCAACAAGCTTCCAAAAGTGTGATGTCAGGACCTCAGAGCTGTGAGGCGCTGACATCACACTGTGGGAGGGGTTTAACCACAATATCAGCGATACAGAGGCCCCTGATGATCCATTTGAGAGCAGGTAAAGATTTCTCATGGGAAAGGGGGTATCAGCTACTGATTGGGATTAAGTTCAATTATTGGTTACGGTTTCTCTTTAAGTAGGCTTTAGCCTTTAATAAATCAACATTATTCATGTTCCCCCAGATCTCAGTATTATTTTACCATTTGCACACATGGGGTCAGAATTAGGTAGATATTTTCCCCACCTGGTTATAGAATTAAGTACTCCTATTTTAGAATTAGGTAGGCATCAGAAGAACCATGCAGCTATGAACCCTCCAAATGTGAGACATGTGCCCCCTAGATTTTAGAATGAAATAGCCATGTGTCTTCCCCTATACGAGAAATAGGAAGCCATGTGCTCTCTAGATATCAGGGTTTAAGGACAACTGTAATGAGAGGTATATGGAGGCTGCCATATTTATTTCCTTTTAAGCAATACCAGTTGCCTGGCTATCCTACTGATCTTCTGCCTCCAATACTTTTAGCCATAGACCCCGAACAAGCATGCAGCAGATCAGGTGTTTCTGACATTACTGTCAGACCTGACGAGATTATCTGCATGCTTGTTTCTGGTGTTATTCAAACACTACTGCAGCCAAATAGATCAGCAGGGCTGCCAGGCAACTGAAATAAATATGGCAGCCTCCATATACCTCTCGCTACAGTTGTCCTTTAAGTAAGCAATGTCCTACCCTCCCCTGATAACAGAACGTGTCACATCTTGAAAAACATTGGATACTTGAGACTTATGGAAACTACACTGCTGATGTTAAGAGATCACCAAAAACACAGTAAATATTAAAATTAGTAAATAAGACCTTGCATTTCCAGATCTCTGTCTGATCAAGTGCCTCCCTGCAACCAGGTATTGCGGTATATAGTCATACAGAGAGGGCTGGACTGGGATGACAAAACAGAAGTTACGTACAAAGTGCATCTCCTCATATTCACCTACTGTATATGAGCAGCTTTGATTTCTAAGATAACTACATTGTTTAACATTGGCATCACTGCATCATTACAGAACTGGAGGTCAAAATAGTGCTGAACGCCAAACAAGTATAAAATAAAGATTAAATGTATTTTATATGCAACTAATATTGTTGATATCAACTTCATTGAGTCCTTTCAAAGTGGTCCAGGCAAGATAGGGAGGACTTTGTGAAAACGCATGGGAAAACACAAATAATGCTACCCAATGCAGAATCTCAGTGTAGTGGGAGTAATTTGCATTTGCAGGATGAAAATGACTGGCAGTGCTGCTTTTTCTCGCACAAAGCGCGATTCCCTATTGTCAAAAGTCAGCTGCTTTCAGGTGGCGGTGGATCAAAAGTTACCAAACCCTGCAGATTTGTCAAAAAGAAAAATGTTGGCATTTTCTGCAGATGCAAGTGGGACCCCTGCCTTACTCTAGGCCAGATTCCCAACCCATGTGCCGCGACACATTTGTCGCGGCAGCATTATGTATATGTCGCTGCTCACCGCCCCACTCTGTCTCCCTCCCCGCCCCTGCTTCTCCCGCCTCCGCTCTGTAAGAAAGTGGCCACCAATGTCCACAAAAATAACCCTGCTCTAACCATGAGCAGCGAGGTGGGAGACAGAAGAGTGATGTCAGCGCTGAAATGATGGACCTTGTGAGTGAATCGCCACATGTTACTGGGGGCACCTATAGCTGGCTACCTGTACTGGGGGCACCTATGCTTGGCTACATATACTGAGGGGACCTGCACCTGACTTCCTATACTGGAGACACCTATACCTGGCTACCTACCTACCTATACTGAGACTGAGGGTGTTTTTTTTGGGGGGGGGTGGCACACAGTGGCTATAACGCGCAGTGCAAATTGTCGGTGCTGTGCATTCATTCCATACCGGGGGCCCTCTAATCGGTCTCACTGCTTATTTTTATTATTATTCCTGAAAGATTCTAGGTTTCTTTTTAAATGTATTCAGGATAATGCACTCTTTCCATCCATTTCATGGTTATTATTAGTATTTTTCTATTATACATATGGGATGGGTCACAGAGATCTGAGCATTTGGCGTGATATGTCACGACTTCAAAAAGGTTGGGAATCACTGCTCTAGGCAAACAGACTCTACTGTATAAATTGTTGCTCAGAATGATGATACCTGCTGCCCTGCATCATCCATTTAGCAGCTTACTTGCATTATTAAGTTAGCAGACTGAGGGAGGGGCTTTGCTAATGCTGTGAAGTTCAACTACAAAATGGGAAAACTGAGGGCATAGAGCTACTTTTTCTGCCTGTTCTGTGTTATTGGGCTATCTGAATCACAGGACCAGATAGATTGAATACCAACTGTTTTGGCAGGTATGACACCTCACATAAACTGTGGAAGCAAACAAATACGTATAGGTATAAACTTTTTTGGCACACTCCAGATGGTCAGGCCAAGCCTGCCCCACATTACCGAGTACTGGGCTTGGCTTCAGTGTAAAGAATAACACTGATGTGTCCATCCTATTCACATCAGAGAGGATGGGAGAGTCTGCTTATTGCACAACTTCCTTTGTAGTATTCTAAGGAACAGCCAGGTGGCTTGGTGGGAGAAAGTCTGTTTCTGATTTCCTTGCTTGCAATCGTTCTGAATAGCCCACGGGTTTAACACTGATTGAATATGTCAGTAATGATGAAGTTGTGGGCAAGCTCACCATTATCCGATGATTACAATGAAGGTGGTTGAACACAATACTGTTTCTAAATTGGAGCACACGGAATCGCTGTGTAACAGGGGATTTTTATTCTGAAAACATGACTCTTATCATAAGTATTAAACAGAGAATGTCATTTCCGCCTCGCGCTACTCGATGCATTCTGGTAGCATGAGAATACATCTGAGTTATTCAGCAGCTGGGGGAGGAATTGGCCCTCTGTTCTAAATTAACATCACCTGGCCTTTTGGTTAATGGCTTCTCATTTCTAGACTCTCAGTGGGACACTTGTGGGCGGACTGTTCGAAACGTGTTTATTTAGAAATACCACCATCCGGCTGAGTCATGTTTCTGAAAAACTTTTATAACAAATATTGTTTCTTAAAGAACAGCTATGTTTCATGATTTTGTATCTAAGGGTACTACAGTTCAGGTCACTTAATAAAGCCAATTATCACCTCTTCCAGCATTCCTTGCAGTGAAAGCACAGCTCCGTCATACCTGGCAGTCTCAGAGTACATGTCTGCACTATATCCTTTTCCTCTGCATCAAGCCGAGCAACTGCTGAAGGCTCTAATCTGATAGGCTCTCCTTACATCCATGCAGATCTCAGATGTGGCTTTGTGTTCTACAGCAGCCCTGATCAACTATAAGTGGCCACACACAGGCACTAAAAATCGGTTTACACAACATGAACTCAGGTGAAACTGAAGTGAAAAAAAAGTCAAGTACTCCTATGGAGTTGGAAGGCTCTCAATCTCACAGAGCCTTTCTGGTCCTTTCTCAGCGTCCTTGTTCCATCACTGTCACCCCCTCCCCCCCCTTGCAGGTATTCCACCAACTGGTCAAATGCACCTTTGGGGATCCTTGGTGGGCTTCAGAAGCACTCGTGTAGTAGAGCATCTGTAAATTTACTGATATTCTACTACTAAATTGATATAGTGAAATATCAATATTTGTTAATATTTCACTATGACCTATCCTCTCCGTACTTTCACACAGAACCATCCCCTGGTGGGCATCTAATAAACCCCTGGTGGGCATCTAATAATGCCCCTGGTGGGCAACTAATAACCCCCCCTGGTGGGCATCTAATACCTTCCCCCCACTCCCATGGACAACTAATAACCACTGCCTCACCCCCCGTGGCACCTAACCTTAACCCAACCCCACCAATGGGCAACTCACCTTAGCCCCTCTAACCCCTCTAAATCCTACCCACTTCTACCACCCCCCCTACACATGCTAAATTCCAGCAACAAAAATGGGGGCCCGCTCAATTCCCGTATGCGGAGAACAAGTGTGCCAAGCCTAACCCCAAACCCCTTAGTAAGAGTGGCCAGTCATCATGGAGCCCCATAGCAAAGTTTTGGATGCCCTGACCCACCCAAAAAAATGATAATGCACCATTGTGCCTTCCCCCTCCCCAAAACACAAACCAATTTAGGAAGGCAGAGGTGCCCCCAGTATTAAGATGCCCTCCAGGTATGGTAGCTACCCCCCAGTATTACATAGTAGTCCCAGGTCATAGTATAGGTAGCCAGAGGTCCCCCCCCCCCCAGTATTACATAGTCCCAGGCAGCCCCCAGTAAAGGAAGTCAGGAAGGATTTGTTTCCCTTCTTGGGCTAATTGGACCATGCCTTATAAGGGTTTTTTGACTTCCTCTGGATCAACAGGGATCTGTGAGGGTGCAGCCTAGTGTTGCACTTTATTTTCTGGTTGAACTTGATGGACGTATGTCTTTTTTCAACCCAAATAACCAAGTAATTATGTAACTATGTAGCCAGAGCCCCACCTAACCCTAACCCCCCACCAAATGTCTGATCCCCCTGTAAGTGCCTAACCCCCCCCCCCCCCAACCTATCACCTATCCCTACCCCCTTCCCCCAGTAAGTGTCTTAACCCTCTGGGCGATACAATACAAATATATCGCCCAGGAGGTGGCGCAGCACTATTTTTTTTACATTTTTTATTTTTTAAATCATGTAGCGAGCCCAGGGCTCGCTACATGATAGCCGCAGCGCAGCGGCATCCCCCCACCCACTCCGATCGCCTTCGTTCAGAACGGGATTTCCTGCTGGGCTTCCCCGGTCGCCATGGCGACGGGGCGGGATGACGTCACCGACGTCATGGACGTCGTGACGTCAAAGGGAGTTCCGATTCACCCCTCAGCGCTGCCTGGCACTGATTGGCCAGGCTACACAAGGGGTCGGGGAAGGGGGGGCTGCGCGACACGGCGGGTAGCGGCGGATCGGCGGCGATCGGAAGTTACACGCAGCTAGCTATGCAAATCGGCCCACCAGGGCCTGAGAACTCCTCCTGCGCGACATACCCCGAGCTCAGCTCGGGATTATCGCTCAGGAGGTTAAAGAAGACCTCTACCAAATACTAACCCTACTCGTCCTCCCCCCCCCCCCCATAAGTGCATAACTTCAACTCTAGAGATGGCCTGAACGCACGCAAACTTATTCGCGCAAACTTCGGGTAACCGTGAACTATACGTGAGTTCAACCCGCATCATCTTTAGGGTCAACTTACTACATCATTAGGGTCAA
The DNA here is from genome assembly GCF_040937935.1 of Hyperolius riggenbachi. Lineage (NCBI taxonomy): Eukaryota > Metazoa > Chordata > Amphibia > Anura > Hyperoliidae > Hyperolius > Hyperolius riggenbachi. Next base: position 133,733,731 of record NC_090647.1, on the reverse strand, counting down.
CTTTGACCCTCTACATCACAGTCAGCAGACACAGGGTAGCCGATCGGTCTACACTCCCTCCTGGAGCCCCCCCCCCCTTATACTTTATAAAAGGCAGGCAGCGTCAGCTTTTTCACTCACTCGTGTGGCTGCAATAATTAGACAAGGGAGAGAACCTGCTGTAGACATAGGGAAAGCTTAGTTAGGCTCTTGTTAGGCTTGTTAGCTTGCTGCTTGCTGATACTTATTGCTAAAAAGCACCCCTCAACAGCTCTTTTGAGAGCTAATGTTGTTCTTGTAATCTATTTTTTTTTGTGTGTGTGTGTGTCCCACAGACACTTGTGTTGCATATACAGCCCTGCCAGTCAGTCGCAGCTGGCCCTTGGCCCCTTGGTAATTCCTACTGTGCCACTGCCAGGCCCAGCACATTCAGTGACTACCTGTGTGTGTGACAGCTGCACATTTGTAATACCAATCACTGCATACCTACCTGTTCAGCGCACCTACCTACGTGAGTGCACACAGTGTTATATTATATACCAGTCACTGCACCTGTTCACGGTACCTGTGTGTGTGACAGCTGCACATTTGTAATACCAATCACTGCATACCTACCTGTTCAGTGCACCTACCTATGTGAGCGCACGCAGTGTTATATACCACCAGTCACTGCACCTGTTCACGGTACCTGTGTGTGTGACAGCTGCCCATTTGTAATACCAATCACTGCATACCTACCTGTTCAGTGCACCTACCTATTTGAGAAGATGCAGGGTTATATTATATACTAGTCACTGCACCTGTTCACGGCACCTGTGTGTGTGACAGCTGCACATTGTTTTGATACCAGTCACTGCATACCTGTTCAGTGCACCTATTTGACCGCACTCAGTGTTATATTATAATCCAGTCACTGCATACCTGTTCACGGTACCTGTGTGTGTGTGTGACAGCTGCACATTTGTAATACTAGTCATTGCATAATTGTTCACAGTACCTGTGTGACCGCATGCTGTTTAATATACCAGTCCATGCATACCTGTTAACTGCACCTGTGTGACAGCTGCAAATTGTATTGTAATACCAGTCACTGCATACCTTTCACTGCACCTGTGTGACTGCACATTGTATTAGTCAAGTCAGTGCATACCTTTTACTTCATCTCCCCCGATATGGACAAAACAACAAGCAAAGGCAGAGGCAGACCCAGAGGCAGGCCACTTGGCAGGTCTGTTCGAGGTCGTGCTGACGTGATTTTGTGCGGCCTTGGACCAAAGTGTAGTGCTCAGAAGAAGGCACGTCCCATCAACACCCAAGATTGTCAGGACGTGGTTGACTATTTAACACAGAACACCTCATCTTCCGCCGTTCCCCAGTCCCCACATAGCATCTCTGCCTGCAGGCCGCTTGACTGCCTTCTCCGCCACCACTAACAGGGTCCAGGACTCCAGGCGGACTCCTGAATTTTTAAGGCCGCTGCTAGCAGGGGCTGCTATAATAATTTTTCTGGTGCGTGTACATGCCTGCCTAATTTTTCTAGCTGCACTGCAGCTGCAACAACAAAACAAAAGGCATGTACATGTGTCAATTCCCCTTCGTGATCGTTACCTTGCTGCGGTGAAGGGGCTTGCGTATCACAATGAAGCAATGACCGCCGGCTAAGGCGGCTATATGAGTGTCTCGGGGGGGGGGGGGGGGCGCACACCCAAGAAAATGTGATTTCTGACCTTAAAATGCTGCTGTGCGTCAAATCCAGATTTTTCCCCGGGACTTTTGGCATCTATCCCACTCCACCATGCAAAAACTCAGGTGTTCGACCCCTTGAAACATCTTTTCCATCACTTTTGTGGCCAGCATAAATGTTTGTAGTTTTCAAAGTTCGCCCACCATTGAAGTCTATTGCGGTTCGCGAAAGATCGCGCGAACCAAACTTTTTGCGGAAGTTCGCATTCGAGGTTCGCGAACCGAAAGTCAGAGGTTCGAGACATCTCTTTTCAACTCCCCCACCACCACCTAATGCCTAACCTTAATACTCCCGATATATTCTGTGCCTCAATATATAGAGTACCAATCAAGCATTCTTACATTAACCAGATATCTGACCCAGCCTTCTGACACTGAGCTGACCCCGAGTCCCATAATGATAAACTATGTTGCCAGTAACAGCTCCAATTATTGTAAATGCCTACTTACTACCAGAAATGGTCAGAACCTGTGCCTGGCTTCTGGGGAAATAAAAAAAAGGTACGGATTGGACCTAGAGTTAGCTCCAGCCATGTTAACATCCTGGTGAAGATTCAGAGGCACTGATGTATGTTTCACTTAAAGGGAAATGTTGTGAAAATGTTTATAGTCAAGATATTTTTATTGAAGCTGAAAAAGCACATAAACAGTCAAAAGTAATTTTGACTTCCTCCCAGCCTATCCCTAAGGGGATGTAAAAGAAGCAAACTTTATAACAAAAATATTTAATATTGACTTCCTGATCTCTCTCCCACTCTCTTTCACCAAATAAACTGGATTTCTCCTTTAGGTGAAACAAACAACATTCAGCTAGCCAGTGTCTAGGACTGAAAGTAAAAAGAGATCTCTTCAATATGGGCAATAAACAATAGCAAAAGCAACATTTATCATACACGGTGTAGGAACAGCTGAATTTTAATTTTTATTTCTGTCCCTGTTAGGAAGCAATGGAAATCCCCCAGTAGGAACACAGGCTGCAACAAAAACCTGCCTGAGTTTCTTTCTCTTATGTTAGCTAAAACTAAAATCAGTAACAAGGTGCAACAAAAGGGTATACTAACTAGTGCATATAAGTTACAATGCATTTTTTGTGCTTAAAATTTTATTAGAATTAAAGTGATCCCGAGGTGATGCTCGGGTTTAAAGTAATATAGTAACCTGAAGAGAGGGAAGCCTCAGGATCCTATTGAGGCTTCCCTCGGTGATCTGATGTTCCCCATCGCTGAGTGCGTCCACCTTTCACATTAGGGCTGCGCTCCTCCTCTGTCTGTCACGAGCGCGGCCGTGCAGTAGCCAAACGAGCCCACATTAGGGATGCACTCTTCCTCTGTCACGAGCGTGGCCGTGCAGTAGCTACACAAGCCCGTGGCTCCGGCTTACTGCACAGGCATGCTCGCGCACCCACGCTGAAGGAAGAGAAGGTGCGTGACCCGGATATGATTAGCGACAATGCCTTGTCAATAATCTTCCGGGGGGGGCACGCTCAGTGAAAGGGGATATCAGAGCACTGAGGGAAGTCTCAATAGGATCCTGAGGCTTCCCTCTCTTTAGGTAAGCATCTCATTTTGTACCCGAGCTTTGGTTAAGGTACACTTAAACTTATAAAGCCAAAAATTTTTATGACCCGATCCCATTCACTTTTTCTCCTAGGAGATAATTTTTCATCTGCTGTTTAAAATAAATTTTGCACTGTGCAATTTAAAAAGTACCAAAAAGTGGGTGAAAAAGTACTAGCAAAATGATTTGAGTATGTTCTTGCTTACTAGTGGCTTAAAATTGAATGTTATTTATAAAGTGAAAGTATTACCTAGGAGAAAACCTAGGAGAAAAAGAGAATTGGATCAGGCCCTAGGCCTGGGACCCACTATGGGCGTTTTTCAGCAATCGTAAAGCAGCAGTGATTTGCTGGTGATCGGCAAGCGCTACAATAACGCTCCTAGTGGGTCCCTTATTCAATTAACTTTTTCTCCTAAACTTTCTCCAAGGAGATAATTTTTCACCTTCTCTTTAAAAAATTTGTTAGCACTTTGTAATAGAAAAAGTACCAAAAAGTAGGTGAAAAAAGTACTATCAAAATTATGTATGCATTTTCTGCTTCCTGGGAGCTTAAAGTGTACTTAAGATGTCATAACAAAAAGATTTGATACTTACCCGGGGCTTCCTTCCTTTAGTTATTATGATATCTCAGGTTTCCTTTAAAGGGCATTTTATTGACAAGATTATTATTATTTATTGGATTTGTATAGCACCAGTATTATTCAGCGCTGTACAATACACAGGATTACAAACAATGATAACAAGATGTGAAAATATCACCCAGGAGAAACCTCAGTAGAAAATGTTACTATGTTTATATTAAAGGGTAAGAAACCAAATGGTAAGTGCTAAACCTACATATTTCTTCTTAAAAATGAAAACAGAAAGTGTGGAGCCAGTTTAGTATAAAAGACAGTACATCTAAAATGCTATTCTTCTTCTCTGGTGCCACCTGCAGGTAGCATACAGTATAACAAGTTCTCTATATAACAACAGACAATATACTGTACAGTATAAACCTGTGGTCCTGAAAATAAGGACCGTGGGCTGAATGTGGCCCCGTAAGGCTTTTTTATCGCCCCCCCCCCCCCCCACACACACACACACACACACACACAATGTTTTAGTTATAGATCTGGTCCACTGCATCTTTAAATATTGGTGGCCCACTTTTAAAATAGCAGTTTTGGCACCACCCTTCCACATGGAAGCCAGCAAGAAGTCATTTGCTGGCTTCTGGGTTACTGGATGGAGGGGATGACTTGTAACAAGCATTATCACATATAATTTGGTCAGTGCTGGAGGGTTTTACTGCATATGTTTCTACAGAGATCTTGTGTGTATGGGTGAGAATGTGCTGCAGGCTTTTGCAGGCCATTGGGTGACATTATGGCTCACATACTGTATGACTTGCTATGTTAGGGTCATGATATCTGCACTGTGTTGGAGGGCATACTATCTGCACATGCTGTGTTGGAGGGCATACTATCTGCACATACTGTGTTGAGGGCTTTAAATCGGGTCCTAAACATTTTTGGCTTTATAAGTTTAAGTGTACCTTAAATGGGAGACATGAGGGCTGCCCATGATAATAGGCACTGTCTACAATACCTAGGCTCAATGTTATGTTTTTTTTTACATCATTTTATGTATATTTTGCACCCCCCCCCCCCCCCCAGCAGTCTGAAGTATGTTGACCCGGCCCTTGACCCAAAAAGTTTGGGGACCCCTGGTATAAACCCTTTGGTACCCAATGCATGGTGGCCCTTTTAGGCCTTCATAATGCTTCCACTCATATGTAACTATTACCTGTATGTTACTTCCTAGAGGTTTTCAGTATTTTTCAGCGTAATAGGTGAGCCTTAAAAACTGAAGGGAGAGGGAGGAGGGGCAACATATACACTTGGGAAAAATATCTGCCAGGGGTCAGTAGGTCGTTGCGTTATCAAACACCGTTACAACTGCGCACTTTTCCATCATTCCTGATCTATACTTTTGACCAGTTTTTGGCTGAAAATCGATCAAAAGAGCAATCAGGTGGCCATGTTGCAGTATCAATTCTCCTTCGATCCAATAAAATTATCGTATCAAAAGGTCAATCGGCCCAAAAAAATCGAATCATGTATGGGCACCCTTAAAGAGGAACTCCAGTGAAAATAATCTAATAAAAAACGTGCTTTATTTTTACAATAATTATGTATAAATGATTTAGTCAGTGTTTGCCCATTGTAAAATCTTTTAAATCCCCGATTTACATTCTGACATTTATCACATGGTCACATTTTTACTGTTGGCAGGTGATGTAGCTGCTGCATGCTGTTTTGGCAGTTGGAAACAGCTGTAAACAGCTATTTCCCACAATGCAACAAGGTTCACAGACAGGAAATTGCCAGGAGTACCTCGGTACTCAGAGCTTCTTGTGGGAGGGGTTTCACCACAATATCAGTCATACAGTGCCCCCTAATGGTCTGTTTGTGAAAAGGAATACATTTCTCATGTAAAAGGGGGTATCAGCTACTGATTGGGAGAAAGTTCAATTCTTGGTAGGAGTTTCTCTTTAAGGTGCATTTACACTATATCTGTTGCATTACAAAATATTTCTATGGGCCCGTTCACATCTCTGCATTGTAACGTATTGCATTATCTAACTCGTTGCATGCAAACTTTGTATTAATGTGCATGTTATGAGCCCAGTGTCCATTTGCATTATGCAACACGCATAATTTGAATCCAGCCTTAAACTTTAATTTTACTGTTCATATTTGTACATAATATTAATAAAAGTGCATGCGTTTACAATAGTCATTTAACATTTTATCTAAAGACGAACTGTAGTGAAAATAACTTAATGAATAAAGTTGCTTATTTTTCAAAATATTCCTTTATAAAATCTCAGTGTTTGCCCATTGTAAAATCTTTCCTTTCCCTGATTTACATTCTGAAATGTATCACAGGAGGTGACATCTTTAGTTCTGCCAAATAATCCTGTATGGAATGTTCGTTACTGAGATTTCTATGCACAGAGAGAGTTATTGCTTTCTTGGTAGTTGGAAAAAGCTGTTATTTCCCACAATGCAATGAGGTTCAAAGCCAGCAAACTGACAGGACCATGGTCATGACATCACACTGTGGGAAAATCTATACTAATCTGAAATAAATGTCTTTAAAAATGAGGCTTCTTTTCCTCCAAGCATTGTACTGTATTATGCATGTAAGCAGTGGCTGTACCTGTTTAGGTGGCATACGATATAGTTCAGAGTGTCATAGTTTGCTTCAGGAAGTTCTCTCACAAGTTCCTTCATAGACTGTACTCTCTCTGACACATCAGGAATTTCTGTAACAACAAAGAAGAACAGTTCTTCCCAATGAGAATTGTTTAGCAGCCACCTTTGTGATTGTGGAAAAAAAACATATTTTGGCATCCCTGTTTTAATGCAAATTTCAACTTTAGGAGTGAAAAAAGTCTATTGGAATCAAGCAGATTTCTGTTCTCTGTTCTTTTCCACCTGTATAGTTCACCAGCATTTATTTTAGTGTTAGTGTACTTAAAAACTTAAAGGAATACTGTAGGGGGGTCGGGGGAAAAAGAGTTGTACTGCGCAGGCACAGACCATACAGGGCCTGCGCAGTACGCTCCTGGTGACATCAGCGGGAGCGAGGACATGGCAATGCAAGCGCAGTGGTTTTCAGACTTTAAAGTCTGAAGTTCCAGAAGTGAACCAGAGGCGGGGCCGGAGCATCGGTGAGTGGCTGTGCAGGCGCAGGATGTCTGCGGGGGACCATTAGAAGCCCCGGGTAAGTTCACCTCATTTTCCCCCGACCCCCTACAGTATTCCTTTAAAGGCCCACTATTGCAGAAAACTGTAAAATGTAAAATGCTTATGTACAAAATGTACATTTGTGCCAGAATAAAATAAGCTATGGATTTCTTTTTTTCTGTGTTGCTGTCATTTATAATGAGTTGTAAAAATATGAAAGATTTGGAATTCTTCAATTTTTCGTGGTTGTGGTCCATTAATGATAGTGTGAGTGTACTCAATAATATAATATAGCTGCATTATTGCTTTTGTGATTTTTTTAGCCCCAGTTTACAATACACGACCGGCATGTCGCCTTCAGCATGAACAATATAAGCTGCAAATCAGGGGCAGAGCAGGAAATCTGGTGTTCTCTGACACATTGTTGAAAGCCCTATTTACATCAAATCTCTCTGAAAATTTGGGTTGTGCAAACAAGAAAAGTCCTCCATTGAGAATCTCTGAAGACAAGTAAGAGATATCACTCCAAGGTTGTAAAAAAAACATACATGTAATTAAGGAGCCGGGAAATTTGGGTGCAGGGTGAAGCCGAAAAAGGCTCACCCTGCTCCTGCAAAATTCCCGATAGCGTTATTACATTCCCCCTCCAGGGGAAATAAGTAATTTGGCTACAGCTATTGCTCTAGCCTGAATTATCCTGTCTTTATCGTAATTTGGGCTCCATCTTCTGAGGGCACCAGAATTTCTGACTGAGCATCACCATAGCCGTAATTCACATGACGGCCTATGGCGGCACCCAAATTTCTAGTGCCGGTTTTGCCTAACTCGTGTAGAAATTCCACAGATCTTTTTGAAATGGATGAATTTGTGGCAACAGACAGATAGAAAAAAAGAGCGTCACCATTGCGAACGGGTAAACCGTTCTTTGTCAAGTGATAGCCAGCTATCACTTGACAAAAATCGGTTTACCCATTCCAAACAGCGACAGTCCGTTGTGTGGGCAGACCAGGCTGCAATGGAGGCATGACCAGATTGTGGCCTTGGCCTACTGCATGCAGCAAGAGCTATTTATACTATATGAGCTATAAATACATCCCGATTGCTGTCAGATGTTAAGGCTGTTATTGTTCACATTTTTCAAGTGAATAAACCTGCTTTTTTGAATTGTCCGGTGCTGGTCATCCTCCTTTTTTGGATTCTACAAGTCTGTATCAGACACACAGATTAGACCAAGCACAATCAACATATGCAAGGAAAGTGTGCTGTCTGAGAAGTATACCACTGAAGCTCATTGAGGTTGATTCACTAAGCAGCGCAGCTTAATGACAGCAAAGAGTGTTATAACTCCCTGCGCATGCTATGCAGTCATAACGTGCACTGTTAAATTACGCTCTGTTCAGATAGTTTAAAGAGCGCTTTGTTATACTTTGATTGGCCCTGTAGGCTGCCTGTCACTTGACAGTCAGGCTGTTGGACCAATCAAAGTGCAATAATCTCGTATTTTGAAGCTACAGAAACCACCGGGCTACGGGTGGGTTCAGTGGAGCGCTTGTTAAGTATAACGAAGCACTCTTTAAACTATCTGAGCAGAGCGTAATTTAACAGCGCATGCTATGACTACATAGCGTGTGCAGGGGATTATAACACTCTCTGCTGTAGCAGCGCAGCTTAGTGATTCAACCTCAACCTCATTATGTGCAGAGAGCTATGGGAGGCTACGGTCCTCTACGCATCTCCACTGCATTGCAGCACAGCCAAGATATGATTGCATTCCACCAAGTGATGCATTGCAGTCCTTAGTAAACCGGGCTCCTAGGTTTTCCATTACTACTGTGATGTGCATTTATTATTGTGTGCATATGGTCTACTTACGAACAGCTGAGACAAAGTCATCAAACATGCAGAAGGGGATGAGTGGCTCAGGAAGTTCCCGAAAGAACATCTTTAGGGCGCCGGTAATGACGTGAATGTCTTCCCACTCACTATCATTCAGATCCAACTTCTCTTCTGAAGATATAAAATATATAAAAAAAATTACATCATATCTCCTTGTACTGGCTACAGATTTTCCTTTATTTACGACATATCATAGCAGACAACTATTCCCAAAGCTTATATTGCTATATTTGAGGACCCTTTTACACTTAATGCAATGCGTTGAGTTAGGCTGCGTCCCATTTGGGCAAATGGGACTCAAAGCGTTGGAACTCAACACAACGCATTAAGTGTAAAAGGACCCTGAAATGTGAGTCAAATTAATGAAAAATATTGAAGCTTAAAGCACAACTGAAGTGAGAAGAATATGGAGGTTGCCATATTTATTTCCTTTTAACCACTTGCCGACCGCACGCTTATACCGTGCGTCGGCAAAGTGGCAGCTGCAGGACCAGCGACCCAGTACTGCGTCGCCAGCTGCAGGCTGATTAATCAGGAAGCAGCCGCTCGTGCGAGCGGCTGCTTCCTGTCAATTCACGGCGGGGGGCTCCGTGAATAGC